>NC_053022.1:239201220-239224672 GCF_003073215.2 Triticum urartu
AATTAACACTAGCCTGAAATTTCAGATCACGAAGCCCTCTTCGGAGCAGCAAAACAACATGATACAAAACCTGAACATGACAAGTAAGAACATGGCATGGAGCTACTCAACAAGCTTAACAAAACACCCAAAGTGACCTGGGGCCAAAAGGGTTCACAAAATACTCTACCGAGCTCACGAACATAGCTCGAACACAATCAGTTTTCAGACTTAGTGAAAACTGAGACATGCAGAAATTTAACTCACGAAGGCATGTAAACGAGCTCGATGCACTCACTACGGTGCAAGTCATGGCAAGGAAAGCATATAACCAGCAAGAAGGCACAATATGCTAGCTACACATGGCAAGAACAAAGGCATAGCATGCATGGAACACTAACGGTAGCATCGGCAAAATCGCAAACAAGTTGACGATCTGCCCAGATTAACAACGAAGCAAAAGTTGAGCTCGATTGAGTCAACCTAGAGCACTCCACATATGCAAACAAAGACATGGATGGATAGAGCATAACATAAATATCAAAACTCCCTTACTGATCATCCTCAAAAGAGGCACGGATCACTAGGAAACAAGCTGGACATATAGCATCATGAACTAAAATATCCCAGACTTAGTGAAAATCACTAAGTCCCTGAAATCAGCAATCTCAGGTACCTCTCTTCGCAAGCTTGCACAAGACAACACACACATCCTAAAAATGCATGGGTGGCACCTCTGGAAAGAAGACAAAATGCTTAACAATTCATCCCAAAGGGGCACAGGCATATCATGCACGAATTAAACATGGCAAAAATGACAAAAGTGCATGATGAACTAACGGATCTGCAATTTAACTCACGAAGCCTCCTTCTAACAGCATTTTGGGCAACAAGATGACCTCAAATGCAAATGATGCAATGGAATGAAATGATGTACATGTCGAGAAGATTTTGATATATCATATGCCCAAAACGGAGCTACGGTTGCGGAGATACGAGCAGTCAAAGAATGCATAAAAATCTGGGAGTTAGGGTTTCGGGGGAGAGGGGGTCAACCCCAGATCTAGATCCAGCGCACGGATCCCGAGGCGGCGCCGGAGTACTGTTCACGCCGGAGCTCCTGTAGCTCGCCGGCGAGGGGGCCGTGGCCGTGGCGGCTGCCGGCGACGAGGAGGCGGCGAGGAGGCGGCGGAGGGGCGGCCGGCCGGGCGTCGGTGGTGGCGGCCGCGGGCGGCGAGGAGGCCGGCGGAGGGGCGGCGAGCGGTGGCGGGGCGGCGGCCCACGGCGGCGCCGGGCGCCGGAGACGAGGAGGGAGGCGGCGCTGGCGGCGGGAGGCACCAGGCGGCGGGGCGAGGCGGCTGGGCCCGCGGGCCTGGCGGGCCGGCGGCGGCGAAGCGGTCCCCCGGGCCACGTGGCGGCGGGGGTGGAGCGGACGCTGTCCGGCGCCGGACACGTCCGGCGGCGGAGGAAGGAGATCTGTTTTTTTTAGGAGGAGGACGGGGAAACGAGATCCGAATGGAGGGGGTTAAATAGGCATAAGTGGAGCTAGGAGAGTCCAAATGAGGTGCGGTTTTCGCCCACGCGATCGTGATCGAACGCTCTAGGACATGGAGCAGAGTTTGGTGGGTTTTGGCAAATTTGGGGGTGTTGGGCTGCAACACACACGAGGCCTTTTCGGTCCCTCGGTTAACCGTTGGAGTATCAAACGAAGTCCAAATGACCCGAAACTTGACAGGCGGTCTACCGGTAGTAAACCAAGGCCGCATGACAAGTCTCGGTCCAATCCGGAAATGTTTAATCCCCACACACGAAAGAAAGCTAGAAATGGCCACCGGAGGAGAACGAAGCGCCGGAATGCAAAACGGACAACGGGGAAAATGCTCGAATGCATGAGATGAACATGTATGCAAATGCAATGCACGAGATGACATGATAAGAGATGCACGAAAAAGAAAAACAACACACGGAGACAAAGACCCGAACCCGAGAAATAAATATAACTTAGCGCCGGAGACGGCAAGAGTTGGATACAAATATGGAAAGTATATCTGGGGCGTTACAACACTCCACCACTACGAAAAGATCTCGTCCCGAGATCTAGGACTGAAAGAACTCCGGGTACTCAGAACGGAGGTGATCCTCGCGTTCCCAGGTAGCTTCACGGTCGGAATGGTGTGACCACTTGACTTTGAGAAATTTGATTGACTTGTTGCGAGTTCTGCGTTCAGTCTCTTCAAGAATGGCAACTGGGTGCTCACGAAGAGAGATCTTCTTGGAGCTCAATGTCCTCGAAGTTGACGGTGCGTTCAGGCGTCTTGAAGCACTTTCGGAGTTGGGAGACATGGAACACATCATGAACATTGGCAAAGTTTGAAGGAAGCTCGAGCTGATAGGCGAGGTCGCCTCTCTTGCTAGCAATCTTGAAAGGCCCGACATATCTGGGGGCAAGCTTCCCTTTGATACCGAAGCGACGAGTACCTTTCATAGGAGAGACGCGGAGGTAAACATGATCTCCGATCTCGAAAGCCAGATCACGGTGCTTACTATCATAGTAGCTCTTCTAGCGGGATTGGGCTGCTTTGAGGTTATCACGAATGACCTTGCACATTTCTTCTGCCTCTGTGATCAGGTCATTACCCAGCAGCTGACGTTCACCGGTTTCAGACCAGTTGAGGGGTACGACACTTCCTGCCATATAGAATTTCAAAGGGGCCTTGCCCGAAACTTGCTTGGAAACTGTTGTTGTACGAGAATTCAGCATAAGGAAGACAGTCCTCCCACTTCATGCCGAAAGAAATTACACAAGCCCTGAGCATGTCTTCGAGAATCTGGTTGACACGCTCGACTTGACCGCTCGTTTGAGGATGGAAAGCAGTGCTGAAGCGGATGCTGTGCCCATGGCCTTCTGAAAAGAATCCCAAAACTTGGAGGTAAAGATGCTGCCACGGTCTGAAGATATCACTTGAGGAATACCGTGCAGAGAGACAATGCGAGAGGTATAGAGTTCCGCCAATTGAGCTGCAGTGATCGACTCTTTGATAGGTAGAAAGTGAGCCACTTTGGTGAGCTTGTCGATGACACGAATATAGCATCATTGCCACGCTTGGACTTTGGAAACCCAGTCACGAAGTTCCATTTCAATTGTGGTCAAACTCCATTCTGGAATGGCAAGAGGTGGAGGAGACCAGCTGGCTTTGTGTTCTGCCTTCACTCTTCTGCAGACATCACATTCAATTCACGAATTGAGCGATCTCGCGCTTCATCGAGTCCACCAATAAGCTTGCTTGAGATCCTGATACATCTTCGTACTACCAGTGGATGGAGAGGAGAGAGTTGTGAGCCTCGTTCATGATCACTTTACGAAGTTCACCTTTGGGCACAACAATACGATCTTCGAAGAAGAGAGTGTCCTTGTCATCAAGGCGGTAGCACTTGTACTTGGACTGACTCTTTGCAATCCCAATCTTCACCTTTTTCACCATAGTATCAAGAAGCTGGGCTTGGCGAATCTGGTCTTCTAAGGTAGGAGAGACTTGAAGGTTGGCGAGGAATCCTTGAGGAACAACTTGAAGATTCAGCTTGCGGAAAGCTTTACAAATCTCGGGTTGATAAGGCTTGAGAATCAGACTGTTGCAATAAGCTTTCTGCTCAAAAGCGTCAGCAATCACATTAACCTTGCCTGGAGTATACTCAATACTTGGATTGTACTCTTGAATCATTTCGACCCATCGAGTTTGCCTTAGGTTGAGATTAGGCTGAGTGAAGATGTATTGAGACTCTTGTGATCAGTGAAAATGTCCACTTTTCTTCCCAATAGAAGATGTCTCCAAGTCAACAAAGCATGCACAACTGCCGCCAACTCGAGATCATGAGTGGGGTAGTTCTTCTCATTAGGCTTCAACTGGCGAGATGTATAAGCAACAACTTTCTTCTCTTGCATCAAAACACCGAGACCTTGGAGAGAGGCATCACAAAAGACTCGTACGGCTTTGGTTTCATCAGGCGGAGTCAGAACATGGAGCAGATGATTCAACTTCTCTTTCAAAGTGTTGAAAGCAATATCACACTCCGGAGACCAAACGATACCTTGACGTGCTTCTGAAGAGATTTGAGAGAGCTTGGCGATCTTAGAAAAGTTTTCAACGAATCTTCTCAATAGCTTGCCGAGACCGAGGAAAAACTGCGGAGTGCTTCACGATTCTGAGGAGGTTCCCAATTCACAATGCAGACACCTTCTCAGGATCACGGAAATGCCCTTGGCAGAGATGATATGACCAAGATAAAGAACTCATCGAGCCAAATTCACACTTGGAGAACTTGCCGTAGAACTGATGTTCCCTGAGCCTTGTCAAGAACCAAAACGTCAAGTGCTTGCATGATCTTCCTTGTTCTTGGAGAAAACCAGAATGTCGTCGAGATAGACCAAAACGAAGTCATTGGTGTAGGGGTTGAAGATGAAGTTCATCATGCGAGAGAACGTCGGAGGAGCGTTGCGAGGCCAAAAGACA
Organism: Triticum urartu; assembly: GCF_003073215.2. Classification (NCBI taxonomy): domain Eukaryota; kingdom Viridiplantae; phylum Streptophyta; class Magnoliopsida; order Poales; family Poaceae; genus Triticum; species Triticum urartu. The sequence continues at coordinate 239,205,708 of NC_053022.1, forward strand.
TGACGGTTGTATTCATATGAACCAAAGCTTGTTCTGAACGCCGTCTTGGGAATATCTTGCTCACGAATACGAATCTGATGATAACCCATACGGAGATCAAGCTTGGAGAATACTTGGGCACCCTTGAGTTGTTCGAACAGCTCATTGATGTTGGGAAGTGGGTATTTGTTCTTGATGGTCTTCTTGTTCACTGGACGGTAATCAACACAAAGTCGACTCGATCCATCCTTCTTCTTCACAAAAAGAACACCACAACCCCACGGAGAAGTACTAGGCCGGATGAGACCCAATCTTTCTTGCTCATCGAGTTGTTTCTTCAACTCCTTCAACTCTTCGGGGCCGAGCTTGTAGGGACGTTTGCACACAGGTTCCGTACCGGGCTCAAGTTCAATAACAAATTCAACCGGCCGGTTTGGAGGCATCCCTGGGAGTTCTTCTGGAAAAACGTCTTGATACTCGCAAACGACTGGAATTTGAGAGATGGCATCCAATTCACCCTTCTCATTGAGAGAAAACAGACGGATGGTATTATCCCGAGCGGCAAAGACAATTACATCCTCAGACGAATGAGTCAATTGAATCTGCCTGGCTGCACAATCAAGCTGAGCCTTGTGCTTAGAGAGCCAAGTCCATCCCAAGAATAAGATCAATGTCAGAATTCCAAGAACCACGGAGAAGAGAAACTTGCAGTCGCCCAAAGTGATAGTAACATCCGGAACACACACTCGAGATGTCAAGAGGCTGGCCGGAGAGTCAATAGACAACGGTCTCGGCAACATTTGAGTAACAAAATCATGCTTGGAAGCAAAAGGTCTCGAGATGAAACAATGCGATGCACCAGTGTCAAAAAGAACTTTTGCAGGAATATCATTAACAGGAAGGTTACCCATGATCACATCTGAAGAATCCTCTGCCTGAGCTGCATTCACCATATTGACCTTGGCATGCTTGGGATTGTGCTTGACCATAGCTGTACTTGCCGATCTGACAGGGGGAGGAGGAGGAGGAAGACGCCTCTGGTTGGTACACTTGTTGGCATAGTGACCCTTCTGTTGGCACTTGTTGCACGTGACCTCTGAAAGCGGACGGTGATACGGAGCACTCGGTCTTGGAGCTTGAGACGAAGTCTTGTTCTGAAAGCCTGGGTTGGGTGGGTGGGAGAAACCACTGCCACCTTTGCTCTTCTGCTGATACGGCTGACGGAACGGAGGAGGAGGAAGCCAAAACTTCTGCTGCTTGGCCACTTGAGTAGAGGAAGACGGAGTAACATCTCTGGCACGCTTCCTGGAAGCATCACACCTCAACTGAGCAGCCTCTTGCTTCAGTGCCATGTTGTAGAACTCATCGTATCTCAACGGCTCAAAGAGGACAAGAGCGAGCTGAATTTCCTCACGAAGACCACCCCTGAACTGATAGATCATGCTCTTCTCATCAGGAACATCCTGCTTGGCAAAACGGGCGAGCTTCTGGAACAACTTGTTGTAGTCATAGACAGACAAAGAGCCTTGCTTCAGATTGCGGAATTCCTGACGCTTACTTTCAACCACACTTTGAGGAATGTGATGAGCGCGGAAATCTTGACGGAAATCATCCCAAGTGATCAACGTCCACCTCTGGAATCCTTGTACTGCTGGAACCACTCTGCAGCCTGATCTTTGAGCTGGAAAGAAGCGAACTTGACGAAATCTTCAGGCCTGACGTTGCTGCATTCAAAATGCTTGCCCAGATCCACTAAGCCAATCGTCAGCATCGGTAGCCTCAACACAATTGCTGAACGTCTTTGACATTTGCGAGGAACTGGTTCAGTTACCAAAGTGGTACTTGATTGCTGCCTTGATTCCCTTGACTGCTTGATTGCGCTCTTGGAGGATTGCATGATCAACTGTGTGTTTGCATTAGTAGCGGCCCATCACAGCTTGCCAATGCTTCCGGAGGAGGCGAGTGGAGGCGGGTACAGGATTCGGAGTCGTGCGCGTTGGAGGAGCCATCCTGAACAGGAGTGACCCCATTAGCACACAAATAGACAAATATTGAAGCTGAATCCAACGGAATGAAAATTGCAACATAAGTCTTCACATCCGAACAAAATGAACGAATGCACTTCTCTTGAAGTGGTCACATATTCCTAAATTGCGAAGCCACGAAGAATCAGGTAGAAGGGGTACAACAACGAGGGATGGAATCAACATATGACGTCGAAGCAAAACGAATGCCACAACTCGAAATAAAACCAAGGGTTGGCTTGCGGAATAAGCCGGAACAAATACATGATAGAAATTTCGTCCGAAGTTTTCGTGGTGGGACCTACACGGGCTCGATCGTACAGCACCATCATGTACAAGGCAGTGCACATGACATACGAAGCGTCCCCGAGTCAGCATAGCCAAGGACTCTTTAAGACACAACGAGACCACTGTAAAATCGACCGTGAATAGGCGAACCACTAGACGTCGAACCCCAATTTCATACATCTGTCGGAAAGATATCCTAAGGCTACTTGAATTCCCACCTATGAAATTCCCGAAATTTTCCCGGTTATGCAATCAGGTGTTGGGGATACAGGGGAGCATAATATCTCACTCAAGCTAGCAAATCCTACATCCAGCTGTATCCATCCTTCAACACATAACCAAGAAACCTTCGGAAACCATCTATCTCAACCTTCGAAAAGCATCCGTTATACAAGTTATGGCGATACTCCCGAACTCCCGCCCCAGTACTGGGTGGCGTCGAGGTTATCTCACCAACGAACTGCATAAAGGAGATTTTCGATGTCGCGCACATATCTCAAGTATACCAGAATTGCAACGATAAAATTGTGACGACAACACCTCGGAGCTCAACTCCCCGGGACACTGCCACAACCCCTAAAGACAGGAGGCACCAAGAACAATGTTCTCGTCACAAAACCATCGGAACAAAACCAAGATACTCGCGTGATCCTAAAATTTTTTTTTTTGTGAAATTTGAGAAGAGAAGAGTCAAAACTCTACGTCAGGATGCCTTACCAGAGCGATGAGGAGGCTGGGAAGTAAAAAGAATTCCTAAGCTCTCCGATATATAATTCCTAAGGACTCAAAACATTTTTCTAGACACAACTCGGCTGCTAAGACGATCAAGCAATGGGGCTCCTAAGGTCGGGGAAGGCTCTGATACCAACTTGTAACGCCCTCGATGCGGCTATAGCTCCCACGTGTCGAGGCACGACTTAGAGACATAACCGCATTGAAAGCAATGTCGCAAGTCAGGCAATCATTACAACATCCCATGTAATATATAATAAAAGGGAAGAACATAGTTGGCTTACACTCGCCACGTCACATCAAAGTACATAAATAACATCCATCATACAAATCACTCATGGCCCGACTACGGTGCCAAAATAGAAAAGACCCCCAACATGCGACAAGGCCCTGAATCGATAACCCCAACTAGGCACCACTACTGATCATCCGGAAAAGACACGTAGTATCGCTGAGAGTCCTCGTCGAACTCCCACTTGAGCTCGTAATCGTCAACTGGAGCAGAAACACCTGGACCTGCATCTGGAGTTGTAGTATCTGTGAGCCACAGGGACTCAGCAATCTCACACCCACGCGATCAAGACTATTTAAGCTTATAGGACAGGTACGGCAATATAAGTGGAGCTGCAGCAAGCGACTAGCATATATGGTGGCTAACTTATACGCAAATGAGAGCGAGAAGAGAAGGCGAAGCACGAGCGAGAAGCTAAAGGAACATCCTGCGCAAGCATAACTCCAACACCGTGTCCACTTCCCGGACTCCGCCGAGAAGGGGCCATCACGGTAACACACACGGTTGATTCATTTTAATTAAGTTTAGTTAAAGTTATCTACAACCGGACATTAACAAATTCCCATCTGCCCATAACCGCGGGCACGGCTTTCGAAAGATCAATCCCTGCAGGGGAGTCCCAACTTAGCCCATAACAAGCTCTCACGGTCAACGAAGGAATAGACCTCCACCCAAGACACACCGATCAGACTCGGTATCTCGGTACAACAAGATGATTCGACAGGTTAAAACAAGTCCAGCAACACCGCCCGAATGTGCCGACAAATCCCGATAGGAGCTGCACATATCTCTTTCTCAGGGCACACTCAGATGAGCAATCCGTACAACTAAAACCAGCCCTTGAGTTTCCCCGAGGTGGCGCTGCACAGGGCTCTAGTTCGGACCAACACTCAGAGGAGCACTGGCCCGTGGGGGGCTAAAATAAAGATGACCCTCGGGCTCCGGAAACCCAAGGGAAAAGGGGGTAGGCGGCAAATGATAAAACCAATGTTGGGCATTGCTGGAAAAGCTTTAATCAAGGCGAACTATCAAGGGGTTCCCATTATAGCCCAACCGCGTAAGGGACGCAACAATCCGGGAACATAACACCGATATGACGGAAACTAGGGCGGCAAGAGTGGAACAAAACACTAGGCGAGAGGCCGAGCCTTCCACCCTTTACCAAGTATATAGATGCATTAAGATAACATAGCAATATAATGATATCCCAACAAGTAAATAAATGTTCCAACAAGGAACGGCTCCAATCTTCACCTGCAACTAACAACGCTATAAGAAGGGCTGAGCAAAGCGGTAACATAGCCAATCAACGGTTTGCTAGGACAATGGTAGGTTAGAGGTTCAATCATGCAATTGGGAGGCTGACAAGCAAGTGGTAGGCATCGTAGCAGTGGCAAAGCAAAAGAGCGAGCAAACTAGCATAGCAAAGATAGTAGTGATTTCGAGGGTATGATCATCTTGCCTGCAAAGCTGTCAGAGTTGACTGGATCCTCAAAAGCACACTCAACGGGCTCCTCGTTAGCAAACTCGTCTCCCGGCTCTACCCAACAACACAAACAAGCAACAAGAATACATCAACCACGTGCAAGGACAAGCAATAAGATGCAAAGATGATATGCGATGCGGGATGCGATGCGGGATGCAAAATGCAAGACGTTACAGAAAATGCATGAACCTGGCCTCAACTTGGATGACCAAGTGGGCCACTGGATAGAGTAGGGAAGAAATCACCTGAAAACGATATAAAGATCATAGGAATCGGAGCTACGGTTTGGAAATGGCGAGCGTTTTACGAAACGAACCGATCTGCGATATACAGCAAGTAGGCTCCTAAATGCAACGAAATGAACATGCTACAGCCACCAAACATGAAAACAAAATACATGGCAGTGATGTACACAAGATGGTTAACAAAACACTAGCACTGAGCCATAGGCAAATTCATCCATTAAGAGGTTCAAACAAGCATGGCAAAAATGAATATGCAAAACAGATTCCAGACTTAGTGAAATTAACACTAGCCTGAAATTTCAGATCACGAAGCCCTCTTCGGAGCAGCAAAACAACATGATACAAAACCTGAACATGACAAGTAAGAACATGGCATGGAGCTACTCAACAAGCTTAACAAAACACCCAAAGTGACCTGGGGCCAAAAGGGTTCACAAAATACTCTACCGAGCTCACGAACATAGCTCGAACACAATCAGTTTTCAGACTTAGTGAAAACTGAGACATGCAGAAATTTAACTCACGAAGGCATGTAAACGAGCTCGATGCACTCACTACGGTGCAAGTCATGGCAAGGAAGCATATAACCAGCAAGAAGGCACAATATGCTAGCTACACATGGCAAGAACAAAGGCATAGCATGCATGGAACACTAACGGTAGCATCGGCAAAATCGCAAACAAGTTGACGATCTGCCCAGATTAACAACGAAGCAAAAGTTGAGCTCGATTGAGTCAACCTAGAGCACTCCACATATGCAAACAAAGACATGGATGGATAGAGCATAACATAAATATCAAAACTCCCTTACTGATCATCCTCAAAAGAGGCACGGATCACTAGGAAACAAGCTGGACATATAGCATCATGAACTAAAATATCCCAGACTTAGTGAAAATCACTAAGTCCCTGAAATCAGCAATCTCAGGTACCTCTCTTCGCAAGCTTGCACAAGACAACACACACATCCTAAAAATGCATGGGTGGCACCTCTGGAAAGAAGACAAAATGCTTAACAATTCATCCCAAAGGGGCACAGGCATATCATGCACGAATTAAACATGGCAAAAATGACAAAAGTGCATGATGAACTAACGGATCTTAATCTCTCTCTTTAGCCTCCTTCTAACAGCATTTTGCGCAACAAGATGGCCTCAAATGCAAATGATGCAATGGAATGAAATGATGTACATGTCGAGGCGAAGATTTTGATATGTCATACGCCCAAAACGGAGCTACGGTTGCAAAGTTACGGGACCTCGAACAGAGCAACTTGGATCAAACTTTTCAGGACTTAGAAAAAAAAATCGGGGTTTAGGGTTTACTGTTCACGCGACCGGATCCAGATCGGGATCGCGGCGCGGAAGCCGAGGCGGCGCCGGCGGCGGAGCTCGAGCTCGCCGGAGCTGCGGGGTGCGCCAGCGGTGGAGGAGGTCGCCGGGGGGTGGCGCCGGCGAGGAGGCAGCGGAGGGGCGCGGCGAGGAGGCGCGGTGCGGCGGCGGGGTCGGCCGGCGGTGGCTCGCGCGCCGGCGAGGTGCGGCGGCCGGAGAGGCGGCCCGCGGCGGCGCCGGTCGCCAGGGCCGAAGGCGACGGCGGCGAGAGGAGGCAGGCGGCGGGGCGAGCCGGCTGGGCCTCGGGGGCCAGCCATGGCCCTCCCGGGCCTGGCGCCGGCAATGTGGGCGCGACGTGGCGGCGCCACGTGGCGGAGGCGGGCGCGGCGGACGTGTCCGGCTAGGCTCCGGACATGTCCGTCGGTGCGGGGATCTGTTTTTTTTAGACTAGGGTTTCGGGGAGAGAGAGATCCGAAAACGAAGGGGGGGTGTATTTATAGGCATAAGTGGAGCTAGGAGAGTCCAAATGAGGTGCGGTTTTTGGCCACGCGATCGTGATCGAACGCTCTAGGACATGGAGCAGAGTTTGGTGGGTTTTGGAAATTTGGGGGGTGTTGGGCTGCAACACACACGAGGCCTTTTCGGTCCCTCGGTTAACCGTTGGAGTATCAAACGAAGTCCAAATGACCCGAAACTTGACAGGCGGTCTACCGGTAGTAAACCAAGGCCGCATGACAAGTCTCGGTCCAATCCGGAAATGTTTGAACCCCACACACGAAAGAAAGCTAGAAATGGCCACCGGAGGAGAACGAAGCGCCGGAATGCAAAACGGACAACGGGGAAAATGCTCGAATGCATGAGATGAACATGTATGCAAATGCAATGCACGAGATGACATGATAAGAGATGCACGAAAAAGAAAAACAACACACGGAGACAAAGACCCGAACCCGAGAAATAAATATAACTTAGCGCCGGAGACGGCAAGAGTTGGATACAAATATGGAAAGTATCTGGGGCGTTACAACACTCCACCACTACGAAAAGATCTCGTCCCGAGATCTAGGACTGAAAGAACTCCGGGTACTCAGAACGGAGATGATCCTCGCGTTCCAGTAGCTTCACGATCGGAATGTGAGACCACTTGACTTTGAGAAAATTAATTGACTTGTGCGAGTTCTGCGTTCAGTCTCTTCAAGAATTGGCAACTGGGTGCTCACGTAAGAGAGATCTCTTGGAGCTCAATGTCCTCGAAAGTTGACGGGTGCGTTCAGGCGTCTTGAAGCACTTTCGGAGTTGGGAGACATGGAACACATCATGAACATTGGCAAAGTTTGAAGGAAGCTCGAGCTGATAGGCGAGGTCGCCTCTCTTGCTAGCAATCTTGAAAGGCCCGACATATCTGGGGGCAAGCTTCCCTTTGATACCGAAGCGACGAGTACCTTTCATAGGAGAGACGCGGAGGTAAACATGATCTCCGATCTCGAAAGCCAGATCACGATGCTTACTATCATAGTAGCTCTTCTGGCGGGATTGGGCTGCTTTGAGGTTATCACGAATACCTTGCACATTTCTTCTGCCTCTGTGATTAGGTCATTGCCCAGCAGGTGACGTTCACCGGTTTCAGACCAGTTGCGAGGGGTACGACACTTCCTGCCATATAGAATTTCAAAGGGGGCCTTGCCCAAACTTGCTTGAAAACTGTTGTTGTATGAGAATTCAGCATAAGGAAGACAGTCCTCCCACTTCATGCCGAAAGAAATCACACAAGCCCTGAGCATGTCTTCGAGAATCTGGTTGACACGCTCGACTTGACCGCTCGTTTGAGGATGGAAAGCAGTGCTGAAGCGGATGCTGGTGCCCATGGCCTTCTGAAAAGAATCCCAAAACTTGGAGGTAAAGATGCTGCCACGGTCTGAAGAGATCACTTGAGGAATACCGTGCAGAGAGACAATGCGAGAGGTATAGAGTTCCGCCAATTGAGCTGCAGTGATCGACTCTTTGATAGGCAAAAGTGAGCCACTTTGGTGAGTTTGTCGATGACAACGAATATAGCATCATTGCCACGCTTGGACTTTGGAAACCCAGTCACGAAGTCCATTTCAATGTGGTCAAACTTCCATTCTGGAATGGCAAGAGGTTGGAGGAGACCTGCTGGCCTTTGGTGTTCTGCCTTCACTCTTCTGCAGACATCACACTCGTTCACGAATTGAGCGATCTCGCGCTTCATTCGAGTCCACCAATAAGCTTGCTTGAGATCCTGATACATCTTCGTACTACCAGGGTGGATGGAGAGGAGAGAGTTGTGAGCCTCGTTCATGATCACTTTACGAAGTTCACCTTTGGGCACAACAATTCGATCCTCGAAGAAGAGAGTGTCCTTGTCATCAAGGTCGGTAGCACTTGTACTTGGACTGACTCTTTGCAATACCAATCTTCACCTTTTTCACCATAGCATCAAGAAGCTGGGCTTGGCGAATCTGGTCTTCCAAGGTAGGAGAGACTTGAAGGTTGGCGAGGAAACCTTGAGGAACAACTTGCAGATTAAGTTTGCGGAAAGCTTCACAAAGCTCGGGTTGATAAGGCTTGAGAATCAGACTGTTGCAGTAAGCCTTTCTGCTCAATGCGTCAGCAATCACATTGGCCTTTCCTGGAGTATACTCAATACTCGGATTATACTCTTGAATCATTTCGACCCATCGAGTTTGCCTGAGGTTGAGATTAGGCTGAGTGAAGATGTACTTGAGACTCTTGTGATCAGTGAAGAATGTCCACTTTTCTTCCCAATAGAAGATGTCTCCAAGTCAAAAGAGCATGCACAACTGCCGCCAACTCGAGGATCATGAGTGGGGTAGTTCTTCTCATTAGGCTTCAACTGGCGAGAGGTATAAGCAACAACTTTCTTCTCTTGCATCAATACTGCACCAAGACCTTGGAGAGAGGCATCACAAAAGACCTCGTACGGCTTGGTTTCATCAGGCGGAGTCAGAACTGGAGCAGTGATCAACTTCTCTTTCAAAGTGTTGAAAGCAATATCACACTCCGGAGACCAAACGTACTTGACGTGCTTCTGAAGAAGATTTGAGAGAGGGCTTCGCGATCTTAGAAAAGTTTTCAACGAATCTTCTGGCAATAGCTTGCGAGACCGAGGAAACTGCGGAGTTGCTTCACGTTTCTGAGGAGGTTCCCAATTCACAATTGCAGACACCTTCTCAGGATTCACGGAAATGCCCTTGGCAGAGATGATATGACCAAGATAAAGAACCTCATCGAGCCAAAATTCACACTTGGAGAACTTGGCGTAGAACTGATGTTCCCTGAGCTTGTCAAGAACCAAACGCAAGTGCTTGGCATGATCTTCCTTGTTCTTCGAGAAAACCAGAATGTCGTCGAGATAGACCAAAACGAAGTCATTGGTGTAGGCGTTGAAGATGAAGTTCATCATGCGAGAGAACGTCGGAGGAGCGTTGGCGAGGCCAAAAGACATGACGTGTATTCATATGAACCAAAGCTTGTTCTGAACGCCGTCTTGGGAATATCTTGCTCACGATACGAATCTGATGATAACCCATACGGAGATCAAGCTTGGAGAATACTTGAGCACCCTTGAGTTGTTCGAACAGCTCATTGATGTTGGGAAGTGGGTATTTGTTCTTGATGGTCTTCTTGTTCACTGGACGGTAATCAACACAAAGTCGACTCGATCCATCCTTCTTCTTCACAAAAAGAACACCACAACCCCACGGAGAAGTACTAGGCCGGATGAGACCCAATCTTTCTTGCTCATCGAGTTGTTTCTTCAACTCCTTCAACTCTTCGGGGCCGAGCTTGTAGGGACGTTTGCACACAGGTTCCGTACCGGGCTCAAGTTCAATAACAAATTCAACCGGCCGGTTTGGAGGCATCCCTGGGAGTTCTTCTGGAAACGTCTTGATACTCACAAACAACCGGAATCTGCGAAATAGCATCCAATTCACCCTTCTCATTGAGAGAAAACAACCGGATGGTATTATCCCGAGCAGAAGACAATGACATCCTCAGACGAATGAGTCAGTTGAATCTGCCTGGCTGCACAATCAAGCTGAGCTTTATGCTTAGAGAGCCAGTCCATCCCAAGAATAAGATCAATGTCAGAATTGACCAAGAACCACCGGAGAAGAGAGAACTTGCAGTCGCCCAAAGTGATAGTAACATCCGGAACACACACTCGAGATGTCAAGAGGCTGGCCGGAGAGTCAATAGACAACGGTCTCGGCAACATTTGAGTAACAAAATCATGCTTGGAAGCAAAAGGTCTCGAGATGAAACAATGCGATGCACCAGTGTCAAAAAGAACTTTTGCAGGAATATCATTAACAGGAAGGTTACCCATGATCACATCTGAAGAATCCTCTGCCTGAGCTGCATTCACCATATTGACCTTGGCATGCTTGGGATTATGCTTGACCATAGCTGTACTTGCCGATCTGACAGGAGGAGGAGGAGGGGAGGAAGACGCCTCTGGTTGGTACACTTGTTGGCATAGTGACCCTTCTGTTGGCACTTGTTGCACGTGACCTCTGAAAGCGGACGGTGATACGGAGCACCTCGGTCTTGGAGCTTGAGACGAAGTCTGTTCTGAAAGCCTGGGTTGGGTGGGTGGGAGAAACCACTGCCACCTTTGCTCTTCTGCTGATACGGCTGACGGAACGGAGGAGGAGGAAGCCAATACTTCTGCTGCTTGGCCACTTGAGTAGAGGAAGACGGAGTAACATCTCTGGCACGCTTCCTGGAAGCATCACACCTCAACTGAGCAGCCTCTTGCTTCAGTGCCATGTTGTAGAACTCATCGTATCTCAACGGCTCGAAGAGGACAAGAGCGAGCTGAATTTCTTCACGACCACCCCTGAACTGATAGATCATGCTCTTCTCATCAGGAACATCCTGCTTGGCAAAACGGGCGAGCTTCCTGGAACAACTTGTTGTAGTCATAGACAGACAAAGAGCCTTGCTTCAGATTGCGGAATTCCTGACGCTTACTTTCAACCACACTTTGAGGAATGTGATGAGCGCGGAAATCTTGACGGAAATCATCCCAAGTGATCAAACGTCCACCTCTGGAATCCTTGTACTGCTGGAACCACTCTGCAGCCTGATCTTTGAGCTGGAAAGAAGCGAACTTGACGAAATCTTCAGGCCTGACGTTGCTGCATTCAAAATGCTTGCCCAGATCCACAGCCAATCGTCAGCATCGGTAGCCTCAACACAATTGCTGAACGTCTTTGGCCATTTGCGAGGAACTGGTTCAGAGTAGCAAAGTGGTGCTGATTGCTGCCTTGATTCCCTTGACTGCCTTGATTGCGCTCTTGGAGGATTTGCATGATCAACTGTGTGTTTGCATTAGTAGCGGCCATCACAGCTTGCCATGCTTCCGGAGGAGGCGGAGGTGGAGGCGGGTCAGGATTCGGAGTCGTGCGCGTTGGAGGAGCCATCCTGAACAGGTTGACCACCATTAGCACACAAAGACAAATATTGAAGCTGAATCCAACGGAATGAAAATTGCAACATAAGTCTTCACATCCGAACAAAATGAACGAATGCACTTCTCTTGAAGTGGTCACATATTCCTAAATTGCGAAGCCACGAAGAATCAGGTAGAAGGGGTACAACAACGAGGGATGGAATCAACATATGACGTCGAAGCAAAACGAATGCCACAACTCGAAATAAAACCAAGGGTTGGCTTGCGGAATAAGCCGGAACAAATACATGATAGAAATTTCGTCCGAAGTTTTCGTGGTGGGACCTACACGGGCTCGATCGTACAGCACCATCATGTACAAGGCAGTGCACATGACATACGAAGCGTCCCCGAGTCAGCATAGCCAAGGACTCTTTAAGACACAACGAGACCACTGTAAAATCGACCGTGAATAGGCGAACCACTAGACGTCGAACCCCAATTTCATATCATACATCTGTCGGAAAGATATCCTAAGGCTACTTGAATTCCCACCTATGAAATTCCCGAAATTTTCCCGGTTATGCAATCAGGTGTTGGGGATACAGGGGAGCATAATATCTCACTCAAGCTAGCAAATCCTACATCCAGCTGTATCCATCCTTCAACACATAACCAAGAAACCTTCGGAAACCATCTATCTCAACCTTCGAAAAGCATCCGTTATACAAGTTATGGCGATACTCCCGAACTCCCGCCCCAGTACTGGGTGGCGTCGAGGTTATCTCACCAACGAACTGCATAAAGGAGATTTTCGATGTCGCGCACATATCTCAAGTATACCAGAATTGCAACGATAAAATTATGATGACAACACCTCAGAGCTCAACTCCCCGGGACAGTTGGCACAACCCCTAAAGACAGGAGGCACCAAGAACAATGTTCTCGTCACAAAACCATCGGAACAAAACCAAGATACTCGCGTGATCCTAATTTTTTTTTGTGAAATTTGAGAAGAGAAGAGTCAAAACTCTACGTCAGGATGCCTTACCAGAGCGATGAGGAGGCTGGGAAGTAAAAAGAATTCCTAAGCTCTCCGATATATAATTCCTAAGGACTCAAAACATTTTTCTAGACACAACTCGGCTGCTAAAAACGATCAAGCAATGGGGCTCCTAAGGTCGGGGAAGGCTCTGATTACCAACTTGTAACGCCCTCGATGCGGCTATATCTCCCACGTGTCGAGGCACGACTTAGAGGCATAACCGCATTGAAAGCAATGTCGCAAGTCGGGAAATCATACACATCCCATGTACATAAATAATATAAAGGGGAGAAACGTAGTTGGCTTACACTCGCCACGTCACATCAAAGTACATAAATAACATCCATCATACAAATCACTCATGGCCCGACTACGGTGCCAAAATAGAAAAGACCCCCAACATGCGACAAGGCCCTGAATCGATAACCCCAACTAGGCACCACTACTGATCATCCGGAAAAGACACGTAGTATCGCTGAGAGTCCTCGTCGAACTCCCACTTGAGCTCGTAATCGTCAACTGGAGCAGAAACACCTGGACCTGCATCTGGAGTTGTAGTATCTGTGAGCCACAGGGACTCAGCAATCTCACACCCACGCGATCAAGACTATTTAAGCTTATAGGACAGGTACGGCAATATAAGTGGAGCTGCAGCAAGCGACTAGCATATATGGTGGCTAACTTATACGCAAATGAGAGCGAGAAGAGAAGGCGAAGCACGAGCGAGAAGCTAAAGGAACATCCTGCGCAAGCATAACTCCAACACCGTGTCCACTTCCCGGACTCCGCCGAGAAGGGGCCATCACGGTAACACACACGGTTGATTCATTTTTAATTAAGTTTAGTTCAAGTTATCTACAACCGGACATTAACAAATTCCCATCTGCCCATAACCGCGGGCACGGCTTTCGAAAGATCAATCCCTGCAGGGGAGTCCCAACTTAGCCCATAACAAGCTCTCACAATCAACGAAGGAATAGACCTCCACCCAAGACACACCGATCAGACTCGGTATCTCGGTACAACAAGATGATTCGACAGGTTAAAACAAGTCCACCAACACGGCCCGAATGTGCCGATAAATCCCGATAGGAGCTGCACATATCTATTTCTCAGGGCACACTCAGATGAGCAATCCGTACAACTAAAACCAGCCCTTGAGTTTCCCCGAGGTGGCGCTGCACAGGGCTCTAGTTCGGACCAACACTCAGAGGAGCACTGGCCCGTGGGGGGCTAAATAAAGATGACCCTCGGGCTCCGGAAACCCCAAGGGAAAAGGGGGTAGGCGGCAAATGATAACCAATGTTGGGCATTGCTGGAAAAGCTTTAATCAAGGGGAACTATCAAGGGGTTCCCATTATAGCCCAACCGCGTAAGGGACGCAACAATCCGGGAACATAACACCGATATGACGGAAACTAGGGCGGCAAGAGTGGAACAAAACACTAGGCGAGAGGCCGAGCCTTCCACCCTTTACCAAGTATATAGATGCATAAGATAACATAGCAATATAATGATATCCCAACAAGTAAATAAATGTTCCAACAAGGAACGGCTCCAATTTCTTCACCTGCAACTAACAACGCTATAAGAAGGGCTGAGCAAAGCGGTAACATAGCCAATCAACGGTTTGCTAGGACAATGGTAGGTTAGAGGTTCAATCATGCAATTGGGAGGCTGACAAGCAAGTGGTAGGCATCGTAGCAGTGGCAAAGCAAAAGAGCGAGCAAACTAGCATAGCAAAGATGAGTAGTGATTTCGAGGGTATGATCATCTTGCCTGCAAAGCTGTCAGAGTTGACTGGATCCTCAAAAGCACACTCAACGGGCTCCTCGTTAGCGGAACTCGTCTCCCGGCTCTGACCCAACAACACAAAAAGCAACAAGGATACAATCAACCACGTGCAAGGGCAACAATAATATGCAAAGACGGTATGCTATGCGGGATGCGATGCGGGATGCAAAATGCAAGACGTTACAGAAAATGCATGAACTTGGCCTCAACTTGGAAAACCAAGTGTGCCACTGGATAGAGGGGAAGAAATCACCTGAAAACAATATAAAGATCATAGGAATCGGAGCTACGGTTTGGAAATGGCGAGCGTTTTCCGAAATGAACCGATCTGCGATATACAGCCAGTAGGCTCTAAATGCAATGAAATGAACATGCTACAGCAGCCAAACATGAAAACAAAATACATGGCAGTGATGTACACAAGATGCTTAACAAAACACTAGCATTGAGCCATAGGCAAATTCATCCATTAAGAGGTTCAAACAGCATGGCAAAAATGAATATGCAAAACAGATTCCAGACTTAGTGAAATTAACACTAGCCTGAAATTTCAGATCACGAAGCCCTCTTCGGAGCAGCAAAACAACATGATAAATGACCTGAACATGACAAGTAAGAACATGGCATGGAGCTACTCAACAAGCTTAACAAAACACCCAAAGTGACCTGGGGCCAAAAGGGTTCACAAAATACTCTACCGAGCTCACGAACATAGCTCGAACACAATCAGTTTTCAGACTTAGTGAAAACTGAGACATGCAGAAATTATAACTCACGAAGGCATGTAAACGAGCTCGATGCACTCACTACGGTGCAAGTCATGGCAAGGCAAGCATATATCCAGAAAGAAGACACAATATGCTAGCTACACATGGCAAGAACAAAGGCATAGCATGCATGGAACACTAACGGTAGCATCGGCAAAATCGCAAACAAGTTGACGATCTGCCCAGATTAACAACGAAGCAAAAGTTGAGCTCGATTGAGTCAACCTAGAGCACTCCACACATGCAAACAAAGACATGTGTGGATAGAGGCATAACATAAATATCAAAACTCCCTTACTGATCATCCTCAAAAGAGGCACGGATCACTAGGAAACAAGCTGGACATATAGCATCATGAACTAAAATATCCCAGACTTAGTGAAAATCACTAAGTCCCTGAAATCAGCAATCTCAGGTACCTCTCTTCGCAAGCTTGCACAAGACAACACACACATCCTAAAAATGCATGGGTGGCACCTCTGGAAAGAAGACAAAATGCTTAACAATTCATCCCAAAGGGGCACAGGCATATCATGCACGAATTAAACATGGCAAAAAATGACAAAAGTGCATGATGAACTAACGGATCTGCAATTTAACTCACGAAGCCTCCTTCTAACAGCATTTTGGGCAACAGATGAACTCAAATGCAAATGATGCAATGGAATGAAATGATGTACATGTCGAGACGAAGATTTTGATATATCATATGCCCAAAACGGAGCTACGGTTGCGGAGATACGAGCAGTCAAAGAATGCATAAAAATCTGGGAGTTAGGGTTTCGGGGGAGAGGGGGTCAACCCCAGATCTAGATCCAGCGCACGGATCCCGAGGCGGCGCCGGAGTACTGTTCACGCCGGAGCTCCTGTAGCTCGCCGGCGAGGGGGCCGTGGCCGTGGCGGCTGCCGGCGACGAGGAGGCGGCGGAGGCGGCGCGGCGCCGGCCGGGCGTCGGTGGTGGCGGCCGCGGGCGGCGAGGAGGCCGGCGGAGGGGCGGCGAGCGGTGGCGGGGCGGCGGCCCACGGCGGCGCCGGGCGCCGGAGACGAGGAGGGAGGCGGCGCTGGCGGCGGGAGGCACCAGGCGGCGGGGCGAGGCGGCTGGGCCGCGGGGGCTTCCCGCGGGCCTGGCGGGCCGGCGGCGGCGAAGCGGTCCCCCGGGCCACGTGGCGGCGGCTGAGTGGCGGCGGGGTGGAGCGGACGCTGTCCGGCGTGGGCCGGACACGTCCGTCGGCGGCGGGTGATCTGTTTTTTTTAGGAGGAGGACGGGGAGGAAGACGAGATCCGAAATGGGGGGGTGTAATATATAGGCATAAGTGGAGCTAGGAGAGTCCAAATGAGGTGCGGTTTTCGCCCACGCGATCGTGATCGAACGATCTAGGACATGGAGCAGAGTTTGGTGGGTTTTGGGCCAAATTGGGGGGTGTTGGGCTGCAACACACACGAGGCCTTTTCGGTCCCTCGGTTAACCGTTGGAGTATCAAACGAAGTCCAAATGATACGAAACTTGACAGGCGGTCTACCGGTAGTAAACCAAGGCCGCTTGGCAAGTCTCGGTCCAATCCGGAAATGTTTAATCCCCACACGCGAAAGAAGTAGAATGACCACCGGAGGAGAACGAAGCGCCGGAATGCAAAACGGACAACGGGGAAAATGCTCGAATGCATGAGATGAACATGTATGCAAATGCAATGCACGAGATGACATGATAAGAGATGCACGAAAAGAAAACAACACACGGAGACAAAGACCCGAACCCGAGAAATAAATATAACTTACCGGAGACGGCAAGAGTTGGATACAATTGGCAAAGTTATCCGGGATGATAGTGTAGCTTCATGTCATAATCCTTTATAAGCTCCAACCATCTCCTCTGTCGAAGGTTCAGTTCCTTCTGGGTGAAAATGTACTTCAAACTCTTATGGTCCGTGTACACATCACAACGGTTTCCAATAAGGTAATGTCTCCAGGTCTTCAATGCATGTACTACGGCTGGCTAACTCCAAATCATGCGTGGCATAGTTCAACTCATGAGGTTTTAGTTGTCGTGAGGCATACGAAACAACTCTCCCATCCTGCATAAGCACACATCCAAGTCCTAAGCGTGAGGCATCGCAGTACACTTGGAACTCCTTATGTATATCTGGCAGTGTTAGCACTGGCGGCTGTAGTCAAACATTTCTTCAACTCCTGGAAACTTGCCTCGCAATCTTCTGTCCATTTCAACTTAGTATCCCTCTTTAACAGTTCAGTCATTGGCTTTGCAATCTTGGAAAAGTTCTCAATGAATCTCTGATAGTAACCTGCGAGTCCAAGAAACTGCGGATCTCGCTAACTGAGGTGGGTGCCAACCATTCAGTGATTGACTGGATTTTGCTGGGGTCTACTGCTATACCTTCTCCCGATATAACATGTCCAAGGAACCCGACTCCGACTTCCTTCAACCAAAATTTGCATTTGCTGAACTTAGCATACAACTGGTGTTCCCTGAGTTTCTCGAGAACTAAGCGCAAATGCTCCTTGTGCTCCTCCTCGTTCTTCGAGTATACCATAATATCATCAATAAACACCACAACAAACTTGTCCAAATACTCCATGAACACCTTGTTCATCATGCTCATGAAATAGGCAGGGGCGTTAGTCAGTCCAAATGACATGACCGTGTACTCGTATAATCCATATCATGTTGTGAACGCCGTCTTTGGTATGTCCTTCTCTTGTATCTTCAACTGATGATACCCCGATCGCAAATCGATCTTCGAAAGCACTTTAGCTCCTTGCAACTGATCAAACAGATCATTGATCATCGGCAGTGGGTACTTGTTCTTAATAGTCACTTCATTTAATGCTCGATAATCAACTACCATCCTCAGGGATTTATCCTTCTTCTCAACCAAAGTACTGGGGCTCCCCAAGGTGATGAACTTCTTTGGATGTATCCTTTCTCCCAATAACTCCTTGATCTGTTTCTTAATTTCTTCTAGATCATTTGCGGGCATCCGATAGGGTCTCTTGGATATTGGTCCTGTACCTGGCAATAGCTCTATCAAAAACTCAATGTCTCTATCCGGTGGCATGCCTGGTAACTCCTCTGGAAAAACATCCGGGTAATCCTTCACTACATGCACTTCCTCCTGAACAACTCCCGTAAGGGCATTCACTTGACTCCTCCTAGGCACGTGCCTAGATACATACTTAATCCTTTTTCCTTCCAAGGTGGTGAGATAAATCGACTTACTAGAACAATCAATGATTCCTCCAAATTTTGACATCCAGTCCATACCCAATATCACATCCAATCCTTGTGACTCCAAGATAATTAGGTCGGACGGAAAAATATGTGTACCAATGGTTAATGGTATCTGGTCACACCATCGGCTAGCCATATACTCTGCTCCGGGTGAACTCACTAAAAGAGGGGTCCTAAGGGTTTGGGTTGGTAGTTTAAACTTATCCACGAATCCCCTTGATATGTATGAATGCGATGCAACCAGTATCGAAAAGAACAAGAGCGGTAAATGACTTAACCAAAAACTTACCTATTA
>NC_053022.1:239225672-239270969 GCF_003073215.2 Triticum urartu
CCTCCCACTCGGGGGCTTAGCTGCCGTCCAGTACTCGCCTAAGTTTGTAAAATCCTACCGAATGGTGAGAAAGCCTCCCACTCGGAGGCTTAGCTGCAGTCCAGTACTCGCCTAAATTTGTAAAATCCTACCGAGTGGTGAGCAACCCTCCCACTCGGGGGCTTAGCTGTAGTCCAGTACTCGCCTAAGTTTAAAAAATCCTACCGAGTGGTGAGCAAGCCTCCCACTCGGAGGCTTAGCTGCAGTCTAGTACTCGCCTAAGTTTGTAAAACCCTACTGAGTGGTGAGCAACCCTCCCACTCGGGGGCTTAGCTGCCGTCCAGTACTCGCCTAAGTTTGTAAAATCCTGCCGAGTGGTGAGCAACCCTCCCACTCGGAGGCTTAGCTGCAGTCAAGTACTCGCCTAAGTTTGTAAACTTCTACCGAGTGGTGAGCAACCCTCCCACTCGGAGGCTTAGCTGCAGTCCAGCACTCGCCTAAGTTTAAAAAATCCTACCAAGTGGTGAGCAACCCTCCCACTCGGAGGCTTAGCTGTAGTCCAGTACTCGCCTAAGTTTAAAAAATCCTACCGAGTGGTGAGCAACCCTCCCACTCGGAGGCTTAGCTGCAGTCCAGTACTCGCCTAAGTTTAAAAAATCCTACTGAGTGGTGGGCGACCCTCTCACTCGGGAGCTTAGCTGCAGTCCAGTACTCACCTAAGGTTTAAAGTCCATCCTTATCCGCAAGGACGATGAGGTGCAGGTCGACTACAACCATCTCCTTTGGAGCTGTGCCACAAATACAACATACGCTCCATCCCCATCTGCAAGGACGACGAGGTGCAGGTCGACTACAACCTTCTCCTTAGGAGCTGCGCCACAAGTACAATGTGCGCTCCATCCCCATCCGCAAGGACGACGAGGTGCAGGCCGACTGCAACCTTCTCCTTCGGAGCTGCGCCACAAATACAACATACGCTCCACCCCTGTCCGCGAAGACAACGAGATGCAGGTCGAAAGATTATTCAGAATAAAGAGCAAATCCCACTCGAAGGCAAATATAAGCATATTTAGAAATAAACCAAGTTCAGACATATCCTAAAAATTCCAGACAATGGATCAAAAGTATTCGAGCGCCAAGCCCGAACGAGTTTAACGGTTATAGCAACCACTCGACATTCCGAGGCAAATTTAAGGCAGATTTAAATCTCAAAGTTTGTTCACTTGGCAGGAGGAGGGCTGACGGGTTCGACGAATTCGTCCAAGTAAATTCCATCTGCAATCCGAGTGCCAGCAGCGATGAAAGTCTCCATGAAGGACTGGAAATCATGTCTTTTGGTGTTGGCAACCTTGATCGCCGCCAGCTTATCTTCGCGGGTGTCGGTGTCAAAACTGGCGGATCTTGGGTACGGGGTCCCGAACTGTGCCTCTAGGTCGGATGGTAACAGGAGGCAGGGGAAAAATGCAACCGTTCACCGACGTACACAAGCATGGTAAAAAATCAGGGCCTCAAGCAAACACATTCAATCATGGCGACACACAAATACAGGGCGTGGCCGTACTAAGGCTCGGTACTAATCGAGTAAATTAGTCTACCTCGTTCATATCCAAGCGGGCGTGCCTTGTGGATGTCGAGGCTTCTCTTCGGGTCTCACTGTCGGGATTAGCTGGAGTGGGTTGAGGCTAGTGTGCCCTTTTATAGAAAAGGGGACGGAGTCTTCCTTCGCACGCTTGCGAAAAAGACTATTCAGGATTCGGTCACTGGCGCATGAGCGACAGGTTGGGTTGATAGGTTGGGCACCGACTGCCAAAAGATGTCGGGTCACTGTGTGGCTATCTTGCAAGGGAAGCTTGGCTGGGGTTTGGGCTAAGGTCTGGTGGGTTGGTTTACCTAAGTTTATTGACCTGGCTAAGATAGGATTTAGCCAATGGTCAGCCTGGCTCTGATACCAAGTCTTCACGACCGGTTTTCCGGGCTTTAATTTCCAGAAAAGGGTCGTTGTGCTCACCAGCCCCAGGATTACTGTTAGCTGATGAGGCACCAACTTGTTACAGAAATTCCAAGCAAAAGTGCAAAATATGTAGTACAAGACCATTGTGGCCTATGAGTACATCAAATGGTTTCTAGTGGTTGAGGGCGGAAGCGGTTTGTGGATCACCACGGTCTATGGGACTCCATTTCCCACAGGAACAGCTGACCAGGTTAACTCCTATCTTCGCGAGGCTGCTATCACCGTTGCTTAGGTCCCGAGGCTGTCATCGCCACGCTCCTCTCCAAGCAAGCAATCTGGCCAAGACAATAGCCAGGGACAAGCCAGTGAGTACTTTGAATGTACTCGCAAACATTAAGAACACAGGTATAATATAATTGATCAACATACACTGAAATATTCTATGATCACATCGTCAGTCATAAATAAAATCTTGATGCATGCAAGCAGGTTATTTATATGCAACCGGAATATGCAATGACAGAATAGAAATAAAATGCACCGATCGGATGTCTGAAGCGACGTCTCGAAAGGATAGTAAAAGTGAGCATGCCTCAGTCGGGCGTCTTAGCGACACCATAAGGGGCTTATAAAGTAAATAAAATAACAAGCATGCCACAGTCGGGCGTCTGAGCGACGCCACATAAAGGGCTTATAAAAATGAAATAACAAACATGCCACAGTCGGGCGTCTGAGCGACGCCACATAAAGGGCTTATAGTAAATGAAATAACAATGCCACAGTCGGGCGTCTGAGCGACACCACATAAAGGGCTTGTAAAAATAAATAAAATAACAAGCATGCCACAGTCGGGCGTCTGAGCGACGCCACATAAAGGGCTTATAATCATAGTGAATATCCAGGAGGTGGTACCGTCCCAGGGATATTCCTTATTTCAAACAATACAACCGGTTAGTCCATAATGATAACAATCATAACCATCATATATCACATGTCATCATCAATATTCGAGTTTAGTGGTTTCTCCTCCGAAGACCGACACTAAGACCGACACTTGACCCATCCCAGACTGTAATCCTTAACCATGGACACGGCTATTCGAATAGGTTTAATATCTCTGCAGAGAGTGTACTCTTTACCCACGAGTAACGGATTCCTTTAGTCCATCGGACTAATTCCGTCTACGGTCTTTTAATTGAAACACACCTGACTTGCACACACCAGCTTTTACTCGTGTCTGGAATCACCCATGACACCTGTTAAGCAAAACTCTAAGTGGGGAGGCTACAACCTCGCGTAGCATGGGATCAAATTTCTATCGCGCGCTCTAAGGGGTGCCCCCCTCTCGGTCCCAACCGGATACACCCATGCCCCCGGACCAGGTGGCATGCCTACCAGCTACAACCGGTATCTTCCACCATGGCCTCTCTGTACGGTGTGTGCCAAGACAAGGGTTAACAACTTACTGAACCATACCCCACCTACGGTAGGGACCAGTGGCAGTACGAAACAAGTATGGGGGTTACCGGAACAAGACTCGATCTATGGCCGACTCAGGAGGCTTATGAGTTCCCTGCATGACATGTATATCAAATATATTTCAACCGACGAAATCACCACCCATTATACCTTACTATGCCATACCGGACATAACCGTCCCGACGGGGACCGGCGACAAGCTCACTCCTACCCAAGGCAGAGGCTTTCCCGGATTCCTTTCCGGCATGCATGCAAGGCACATGAGGATGATTACCATCACAAGTATATTCATTTCCAACAGCAAGGAAATCACTAATATGCATCCATGCAAATGACCATATCACATGAAATAACAAGTTCTCCGAAATAAGGTGGTGTTATAAACGTGTCAACTAACACACCAAAAATATTATTCCGGGGTTCAGAATGCTTGCCTTCAAGTTGTGGAGGGGTGAGGTGCTCTCCAAAACTTTTGAAAGTTTTCTTCTCTCTCTCCAAAATCCTATTTAAAATATATTTGAATTAACACACAATTCCAAAACAGCACAAAAAAAGTTGTTTGAATTTTTTGAAATAAATCTTAAAATAAACTAGACAAAATTTGAGGAAGGTAGGAAAAAGAATCAATTCATTTGGAGTTATATTTAAAAAGTTATAGGCAGTCAAAGTTGTGGTCAAAATCTGTTTTTAAAATAAAACAGAAAAGAAAACGTTTCAGAGGGGAATACGCTTTCGGAGCGGGGGAAACGTACTGGGGTGGATTACGCCTTCACTTAATCCACGTGGATAGGTACAGGGTCACTGACAGTGGGTCCAGGGGGCCCACTGGTCAGGTTTGACCAAGTCGCCCGCCTCCTTCTCCCTCCTCTTGTCCGAGCGGGGCGAGGCTCCGGCGACCAACGCCGGCGAGGTGGCTCCCCGCGGCCTCTGAGGGCGGGGATGGATCCGCAGACTGGGGCGGTCCTCCCGGTAGTCGTTGGGTCGGCGGGGACGGAGGAGCTGCCGGCGGCGAGCTTCGCGGCGGAGGGGTTTCGGGGGCGAAAGTGAATTTTTCGCCGCGGCGAGTCCCGAGCAAAATTGAGTGGGGGTTTGGACTCATGAGAGGGAGAGGGAGTTCCTGGTGAAGAGAGTGGAGAGGGGGAGGTCCTGGTGGCGCCGGAAGGCCGGGCAGGAGTTGCCGGAGACGGGGAAGAAACCTCCCTGGGTCGAATGCGAGCTAGGGGAGCGCCATTGGGGTGGCCTGAGGTTGCCTGCGTGCTCGGGGGAGTTCGGGGCCTCCTTTATAGCACGTCAAGTCGGTTCCGGCGGCCGGTGGATAAGACGGCCGGCGAACCGCCTCTCTGTGCTGCAGGGCAACGTGGCGGTGGCTGTCGGCTCCAGGAGCTACCGACGAACGCTCCACTGTCCATGGAGGCGAGCTGGCGCGCTGTGGTGGTCGGGGCGGTGCCGACCATGGCAGGAGCGGGTGCGGCCGCGGGCGTGCCGCCAAGAGGGCTCTGGTGGCGGCGCTGTAGGGCGCCAGGGGGCGGTCGGGTCGCTGTAGGGCGCCAGGGGGCGGTCGGGGCCTTTGGCGTGACGCGGCGAGAGGGAGAGGATCAGGACGAGCTCGGGGAAGTTTATCCAGGGGCGTGCTGGCTCGGGCGCGAGCACGTGCAAAACGCGTGCTCTGCTCGCGCTCCGGGCGTGCACGGCACTCGTTTGACGAAATGCCAGGGCGACCAGAACTGCTAGATAGCTTATGCAAATTCCCAGGACTAGGTTAGAGACCGTTAGTAGGCTACTAGACAACTTGATTTGGACAGGTGGGAGAGTTCACAACACAAACTTACAATCATGCCAAAACTGTTCATGCCCACAGGGTGTTTGACAATATGCCAGAGGCATCTAGGAAGGTCTTGGAGTGGTCAAAAACTCCGGATTGAAGTCTCTTTGGATGTACAAGAGGGTGGTGAGGTTAGTTTGTGAAAAGCACAAACTTGTTAGTGCAAGTTTTGCAAAACCACAATTCTGGACAGCAAAAAAATGGCATCATTTCATGAACCAAAAATGATCCAAAGGGTGCATTCTCCTGGACTTTGGGGTTTAGTAGGGAGGACTAAGAGTAGAAAAAGGAATCATGGAAAAAGGAGCAACTAAAACTGTGGTTGCAGTACAAATCCTCAAGTTGGACCAGAATGAAAGAGAGGTTGATTCACTCAAAATTTTCAAAGAACAACACTAGGTTTTTGCATAATGTTGAATCATATGCTACTACCAACATCCCATAATTTTGGTGGAGGCTAGAAAGAAATATTTAAATGAGTTGTAGTGCAAAATTACCCACTGGACCAGAGAAGAAAAATTGGTGCAGAGCTCAAAATATTTCATGAATAAAAGATATTTTTGCACAAAAGTGATTTAAAAACATCACATGACATCTCCAAATTTTGGTTGGAATTATGAAAGAGTTTATCAAATGGTTGCAGTTTAAAGTATGGCCATATAACCTTGGAAAACCATTTTTCAAGAAAATAAAGATCAGCAAATTAATTATGTAATTAGTTCTACTAATAAAAGAAGAGTTTTTCTTGAGAGGTTAAACAAGTCCAATAACATATTTGAAAAGTTTTCACTTTGGGGAAAAACTCCATAATAACAAGGGAGAAAATGGTTCAAAAATAAAAAGGTTGCCCAGAAAATAAAAGTTTTAATTCCTGGCAAAATTTTAATTAATAAAACAAGGTCAAAATTTTGGGGTGTTACACTCCTCCAAGTACTTCATAGAAGATTTTGAACACAAAGGTAGTGTCCGGCTCTGCAAAATAAGTTTCCACATATTGCCATAGAGAGAATAATATTTACACAGATCTAATCTGCTGACGTATTCCGTAGCGTGACATCACACCACGGCCAAGTCTTTATTCGAATCATTTTACTGTCCCACCTCAGCGCGTTTAGCGAGGCGGTTTCCTTGGCACGTCTTGTTAAAGCAGAGATCGTGTCCCCTTATTCCGGGATTCTCATCAATACGGGCGTGGGTAACCCAACCGCGCCATTGACTACGGCACTTGGGAGATAAGCGAGTTTTACCAGGCCGGTGGGGGCGCATATTCGCGTCCGCCCATATAAGGGGATAAGGATCCACCTTTTCATCCACGCCTTCTTCCTCCTTTGCCTATCCATTTCCGCGCACTCGAGCTCCAGCGCCCAAGTCCGCACACCCCACCTCAACCTTCTCCAGCAATGTCATGAGCGGGAGGCAAGTGGATGGTCTTCTCCGTCACGGAGGGACACATCAAAAGACTGAGGAAGGCCGGATACTTGTCTAACGACATTGCGCACCGGCTTCCCGAGGAGGGGCAGCTCATCCCCACCCCTAGGCCCCATGAGAGGGTGGTGTTCCTCCCCCATTTCCTCCGCGGACTGGGCTTCCCTCTCCACCCATTTGTCCGGGAACTCATGTTCTACTATGGCCTGGATTTCCACGATCTGGCCCCGAATTTTTTCCTCAACATCTTGGTGTTTATCGTCGTGTGCGAGGCTTTCTTCCGCATCCGCCCCCATTTCGGCCTATGGCTCAAGACTTCCAATGTCAAGCCGAAGGTGGTGCACGGCACCCAAGCGGAGTGCGGAGGCGCCATGGTGGGCAAGATGCCCAACATCCTATGGTTCGAGGGCTCCCCGTGGAGTCCCTAAATGGGTGGCAGTCGGGGTGGTTTTACATCACCGAGCCGCGCGACCCTGAATGGGTCGCAGCCCCCGAGTTCCGATCTGGACCCCCTACGCGGCCCGCCTCCTGGAAAGAGACGGGCCTGTCATGGGGTAAAAAAGGAGAGCTGACCGGACTCCAAACATGCGTCCAAACCCTGGTGGACAGGAATCTCAAACTTGTCAACGTAGTCCAGGTTATGCTCATCCGTCGGATCCTCCCGTGTCAACAACGGGCTTTCAACCTATGGGAGTTCAACCCGGTGCGGCACCGAACTCTGAGCAGGCTCTTCGACACAACGTACGAAGATGCCTGGAAGGTGCTTTTCAAGGGCGCCGAGGCCCCCGCATCCTCTATCGAGGATCGCGGATTCAGCACGCAGTGTCACGCTCGTGCGGTAAGCTGTTTGCACCTTTTACAGGGTATTAGTTTTTCATAGTTTGACTCCATGCGGGATCTAAGTTCCCTTACCTTTGACATGATTGGCAGGAGACATCCGGACAGATCAACTGTCTGGCTCCTTTGCCCGAAGGGCCAGCGGATGCTCGCTTGGCGAAGCTGCTGGTTCCGGCACCTTACGTGGTGCCGGAGAAGAAGGCCAAGAAGAAGGCCACGGGGACTCGAAAGAGTGCCCGGTGCCAGGAGGTGTCGGATTCACCATCCGATGACTCCAAGGCGTGCTCCTCCCATGAAGACGAGGAGGAGGAAGAGGAGACCTCCCCCCCAAGCGGGGGAGGGAAGAAAAGGAAGGCCGCCCCAACTAGGGAGGCCGAACGGTCCAAGAGGGGGAAGACCCCTCCTCCGGAGTACTCCACCAACGCCGACGATGGTGAAGAGGAGTGGCCACATAGGGCCAAGCCCCTGGCGAAATCGTAAGTATCCGGATACCAGAGTGATTCATAGTATTCCCCCATTGCACAACTTTTCCTTACGTCGAACATGATTGTGCAGTCTTCCCAAGGCCGGGCTCGACGAGTCGTCGAGCGGCTCCCTGGACTCATCGGATGTGAATCCGCTTCCGACGGCTTCCTCCCCCCATCCTACGGACGGCGCCGAGGTGGTGTCCCAACAGGTTCCAAGCCAGGAGGAGGTGGTCCTGGAGGCGCCGCAAGGCAACCTCCCAGACTCCAGGCGTAAAGGGGATAGAACCCCCAAGGGCTCCAAGTCCGGCCTTGAGCCAGACACCGCGCCGGAACCTTCAACGGTTCCGGACTCCGGTAGGCAGCCTCCTTCCAAGAGGAGCAAGCCTACTGAGCCAGTGACCTCCGTCCAACCGGAGGCACCGGACAATTTGCTGGAGACGCTTAGCGGCGCCTCCATCGACGAGGAGCACCGCACTATTATGAGTGTGGTGATGCAGAAGGTTCGCTCCGCCAAGAGCGGATTGACTGAAGCCTGTGCCAGCCTTCTAACAGGCTTTGAGGTAAGTAAAGAATATGTAAAAATATTACCGCATAGACAGTAGCCCCTGATGCTCTGTTCGGCGTTCGGAAAGAAAAGCCGAATAGAGGATCTAATAATTGCAGGAGTCTAACATAATCAAGTCAATATGCGTATGCAGGCTTCGCTGCTGGCCTCCACCGCACTGACTGCAGAGGTGGATACGCTGAAGCAGAACCTCGAGCGACCTGAGCAAGAGCTCGGCCTAGCCAAGCAGCAGCTCGAGGAGAAGGAAGGTAAGAAATACCTTATTGAAATATGTGAAAGGTGCAATTGCAAAAAGTGACAGGATTAACGCGGCTATTGTAGGGGCCACAGCTGAGGTGGCGACCCTTAAGCAAGCGTTGTCCGAGGCCGAAAAGAGGGCGGCCACGGAGCGCACCGAGCGGGAGAAGCATGAGACGCAGGTTGGCAAGGTGCGGCAAGAGCTCCAGGCTCTCATGAAAAAACATGAGAGTTTGGAGCTTGACTCGAAGACGCGAGAGTCTGAGCTCGCGGCGGCCATTGAAGATGCCAAGTCTGCCAAGGCCGAAGCCCAGAAGGCCCTCCAGGAGGTTGAGGCAATAAAAAAGATAACGGCAGGTAAGGCATTCTTTATGCAAAGCAAGCACGTAAAAGTGAACTACTTGTCACTTACTCGAATCCGAAGCTCTCCAGGAGCATTCGCAGACTTGCCCCTTAGCGTGCCGGATGCTGCCGCCTTCTACCGAGCCGAGGAGGGAAGCTCGACGGAGAAGGTGTTCTGGTCTCAGTATGTTGAGGCCGAACACCCGGTGCCCTTAAGCGACCAGCTGAAACAGCTGGCCGAGCTCCATAAGGTGGCCGAACAGGCCATGAAGGGCCTCATAGTCCGGCTGTGGCCTGGAGAGGCCATGCCTGGGAGCTACTTCGGGCTGGTGAGGCGGCTGGTGGAGGCCTGTCCAAGGCTCGAAGTCATCAAGCGCTCCGTATGCATCGAGGGTGCCCGTAGGGCGCTAGCCCGTGCGAAGGTGCACTGGGGCAAGCTGCATGCTGAGAAGCTTATGAAGGACAGGCCACCGCCGGACAAAGAGCATCGCAAGCCCGAGATGTATTATGAGGGCGTTCTGAAGGGTGCCCGCCTTGTGGCGGATGAATGTTCCATGAATGTAATTTTTCAGTGAACTCGCTCGTTTTGTCCTGTGCGCTGAAAACTTGTTCATGTGCGCCAAGCAATGCTTTTTCAATTTAAAATATTACCTTCTGTGCAGCCGTTTATCAAATTTGAGAGATGGCGAGTCGTCGGCTTCTACCCCCATGGCACGAGTGCTGGGGTGTTCAGGATAAACATGAGCGCTCTTTTTCCCATTCTTGGGTCCTTCGAGGGAGGCGCTCAACACAACGAACAAGGCAATCGGACTATAATTCTTGAACACTCTCACTTAGCCATAGAATTCTATAAGTTTAAATTTCGGCGAAGCCCCTAGTGTTCGGAAGACCGAGTTCGGGGCGCTATCCACGCCTAGGCCGGACAAAGCCGACTCCTCGCTCTAAGCGGCATAAGTCTTTAGGGACTCGAAAACCTCTCGAACAACGACCAGCTCTCGCCTCATCATGACGGTCAGTTTTAGCTTTCTCTACTAAGGTGCTTAGCCCGGCTCAACTGGGGCACAATCGCAGTAGTTCTCCTAGTGCTACCTTAGCCGATATGACGGAACGTAAGGTACCAAAACATAGGAGCCGGGCAAACCCAACTATTGACCCAAGACATGATTCGGAGCCGATGCATATAATGGCATAAGTTCGGGGTGCCACACTTGTGAAAGTGTTCGGACTTCTCACACCATGTTGTGGGGTACTTAAGCCCCTGGCGTATTGGCCGTACCAAAGTGTACGGGTGCAACATGTCATTAATGAACATATATTCGTAAAGAAGAGGTAATGCAATAATAGACGGAAGCTATGCATTGTTTATTTTAAAAAGCTGCGATCAAAGCAGAACGATACAAATAGTGCGATAAGCAAAAGATGGGACTATCAAATATGTCCTTTCCAGGGGCGAGCTGCGGAATGTTATGCGAAACAGGTATACTGCTCGTTATAGAGACCACCTAGAGTTCCGTAGTGCGGCGTAGCTTTCTGCTTCCCTGGTTGTATCGTTTGTGCGGAAATTGTACTGCCGGACCAGCCTTCCGAAGAATGGAGTCCTGAAAATAAGAGAAAATTAAGAAATCGGCAGCCCCTAGTGCGGTTTAAGCCACGTTTCGGGTGTGCCGTGATGGTGCCGCTCCCCCTGTGCCCATGGTATTTCCAGAGCGTAGTTATGTACGTGTAGCACTGGTTTCGCATGTTCGTGAGGGCTGGGGTTGGGGCCGCATTGCTAAGCTTGCTCTGAACGTGCCGGGCGGTCTTGGCGTAGGTTACTCCGGGCGCGCTTGACGGTGTCCGGACGTTTAATGGCCGGACTAGAGAATTGCCTTGAGAGGCTGCTTTGTACTTCCGCTACGATAGCCGCCGTATGCTCCTCCGTTCGGAGAGAGCGTTCGGTGTTTCCATTGACCGTGATGACGCCTCGAGGGCCTGGCATCTTGAGCTTGAGGTATGCGTAGTGCGGCACCGCATTGACCTTGGCAAATGCGGTTCGCACGAGCAGTGCGTGATAGCCACTGCGGAACGGGACTATGTCGAAGATTAACTCCTCGCTTCAGAAATTATCCGGAGATCCGAAGACCACTTCAAGTGTAACTGAGCCTGTACAGTTGGCCTCTACACCTGGTATGATGCCTTTAAAGGTCGTTCTGGTGGGTTTAATCCTTGAGGGATCGATGCCCATTTTCCGCACTGTATCCTGATAAAGCAGGTTCAGGCTGCTGCCGCCGTCCATAAGGACTCTAGTGAGGTGAAATCCGTCAATAATTGGGTCTAGAACCAATGTGGCGAATCCGCCATGACGGATGCTAGTGGGGTGGTCCCTTCGATCAAAAGTGATCGGGCAGGAAGACCATGGGTTGAACTTTGGGGCGACTGGCTCCATCGCGTATATGTCCCTTAGCGCACGCTTCCGCTCCCTCTTGGGGACGTGGGTTGCGTATATCATGTTCACCGTCCGCACTTGTGGGGGAAAACCTTTCTGTCCACTGTTGTTCGGTGGCCGGGGCTCCTCCTCATCATTGCTATGCAGCCCCTTGTCTCTGCTTTCGGCATTTAACTTGCCTGCCTGCTTGAACACCCAACAATCCTTGTTGGTGTGATTGGCTGGTTTTTCAGGGGTGCCATGTATCTGGCATGAGCGGTCGAGTATTCGGTCCAAACTGGACAGGACCGGAGTATTTCTTTTGAATGCCTTTTTCCGCTGACCGGGTTTAGAGCCTCTGAATCCGGCATTAACTGCCGTATCCTCAGCATTGTCGCCGTTGATGCGGCGCTTTTGCTTGTTGCGACGCGACCTGCCACTGTTGTCCTTGGTATCCGAATTACCAGGGTTCTTGGTCATGTTATTGCTGCGAGCTATCCATCTGTCTTCTCCCGCGCAAAAGCGGGTCATAAGTGTCGTGAGGGCATAGATTTCGGCTTTTCCTGTCCTAGGTGCCGTGCAAGCCACTCGTCGCGGATGTTATGCTTGAAGGCTGCTAGGGCCTCTGCGTCCGGACAGTCGACGATTTGATTTTTCTTGGTTAGGAACCATGTCCAGAATTGTCCGGCCGATTCCTCTGGCTGCTGAATTATGTGGCTTAGGTCATCGGCGTCTGGTGGTCGCACATAAGTGCCCTGGAAATTGTCGAGGAATGCGGCTTCCAGGTCCTCCCAACAACCAATTGATTCTGCTGGCAAGCTGTTAAGCCAATGTCGGGCTGGTCCTTTAAGCTTGAGTGGGAGGTATTTGATGGCATGTAGGTCATCACCGCGGGCCATGTGGATATGAAGGAGATAGTCCTCGATCCATACCGCAGGATCTGTTGTGCCATCGTATGATTCGATGTTCACGGTTTTGAAACCCTCGGGGATTGGATGATCCATTACTTCATCTGTGAAGCATAGTGGGTGTGCGGCGCCTCTGTATTGGACTACATCACGACGCAGCTCAAGCGAGCTTTGTCTACTGTGTTCGTCCCGGCCGGATTTACTGTATCAGGCGTGACGAGTACTGTCTCGTGCCGTGGGGCTCCCACGTGATCCGTAGATCGATCTTGTTTGCCTTGCTTTGTCCTCCAATATATCTCGTAGGTCTGGCGCATTTTCCCATGCCTTGGTAGTTTTTGAGCGGCACCGGGGTGCGGCTTGAGTGGAGGGCCGAGAGGCCTCTCTGTCACGGCCACGGGGTGGCCGGTCGGCCGCATCATGCGTTGGTGATGTAGGTTTAGGTGCTTCCTCCTCTAATTGGAGTACCAACCTGCGCTTTGGGTAGCTCTTGGAGGGGCGTTCGAGTTCATACTCTTCGGCCGCAAGGACTTCAGTCCATCTATCGGCTAGAAAATCATGATCAGCTCTAAGCTGTTGCTGTTTTTTCTTGAGGCTGCTCGTCGTGGCCATAAGCCTGCGTTTGAAACGCTCTTGTTCGACGGGATCCTCCGGCACGACAAATTCGTCGTCATCGAGGCTTGCCTCGTCTTCGGAGGGAGGCATATAATTATCGTCCTTGACCTCTCTGT
The DNA here is from genome assembly GCF_003073215.2 of Triticum urartu. NCBI lineage: Eukaryota > Viridiplantae > Streptophyta > Magnoliopsida > Poales > Poaceae > Triticum > Triticum urartu. Next base: position 239,238,817 of record NC_053022.1, read on the forward strand.
CTGCCGCTCTCTCATGAGGGCTGGCTTCTCTATCCTCCTGTGCTGAATCTTGCTGGAGGTGGTTGTCTTCGGCACTGTCCAGGGTGTTATTATCCCCCGTGCCGGAATCACCGTTTTTGTTTTTGGCGGGATTTAGAGCGGCGCCACTGACGCCGGCGCTTAGGCTGCTTCTTGGAGGGGTCATCCTCCGCTGTTCCATCGCCATTGCCTTCTTTTGGGGTGTCCACCATGTATATATAATATGAAGAGGTGGCTTTACAGTGCCCTATAGGTGCTGGTTCTTGATTGTCTCCTGCATCGGCGTCCATACCGTCGATGTCTTCGAAGTCGAAGTCAAGCATGTCGGTTAAATCATCGAGAGTGGCTATGAAGTGGGTGGTGGGTGGGCTTTGAATTTCTTCATCATCCGCATCCCAACCTTGCCGACCATAGTCCGGCCAGGGCTCTCCTGACAAAGAGAGAGACTTTAGTGAATTCAGAATATCGCCGAAGGGCGAGTGCTGAAAGATGTCCGCGGCGGTGAACTCCATGATCGGCGCCCAATCGGGTTCGATCGGTCGGGGTGCAGAGGGCTCGGAGTCTGGAGAAGAGTCCGGCTCCTTGGAGTCACGGGCTTCGCAGAGAATAGGGCTGGTGTTCGGCTCGATCGCCGTAGAGATTGCAGCCCCCAAGGCGGTGTCTAACCACCCATCCTCGGTTGGTGTGATCGGCTCCGAGCCAGGGGTCGGAGCGGACACAGGTGCGACCTCCAGGGCACTGTTCGGCGGTAGAGCTAAATCATGCCCATCGTGACAGTACGGCGCGCTCGGCTGTGGCTCGAATTCGTCGAAGGTTAAGTCTCCGCGGATGTCGGCCGTGTAGTTCAAACTTCCAAATCTGACCTGATGGCCAGGGGCGTAGCTTTCGATCTGCTCCAGATGACCAAGCGAATTGGCCCGCAGTGCAAAGCCGCCGAATACGAAGATCTGTCCGGGGAGAAAAGTCTCACCCTGGATCGCATCGCTGTTGATGATCGGAGAAGTCATCGGGCCTAAAAGTGATGACACAGAGGAACTCTCAATGAAAGCACCAATGTCGGTGTCAAAACCGGCGGATCTCGGGTAGGGGGTCCGAACTGTGCGTCTAGGTCGGATGGTAACAGGAGGCAGGGGACACGATGTTTTACCCAGGTTTGGGCCCTCTTGATGGAGGTAAAACCCTACGTCCTGCTTGATTAATATTGATGATATGGGTAGTACAAGAGTAGATCTACCACGAGATCAGAGAGGCTAAACCCTAAAAGCTAGCCTATGGTATGATTGTTCTTCGTCCTACAGACTAAAACTCTCCGGTTTATATAGACACCGAAGAGGGCTAGGGTTTACACAGAGTCGGTTACAATGGTAGGAGATCTACATATCGTATCGCCAAGCTTTCCTTCCACGCCAAGGAAAGTCCCTTCCGGACACGGGACGAAGTCTTCAATCTTGTATCTTCATAGTCCAGGAGTCCGGCCGAAGGTATAGTCCGGCTATCCGGACACCCCCTAATCCAGGACTCCCTCAGTGGGCTTCCTTGCAGTGGACTCTTACCAAGGACAACGCCATGTCAGCACCACACCGGGCAGAGGACTTCTTCCATTCTTGCACTCGACCAGGGACCTCGTTGAGGCGAGCCATCAGAGACTCGAGGTCATTTTGAAGCGTCGCCCTTGGCCAGAGTGATGAGTCGATCCGTGAAACTGCCACCTTCAGACGAGCGAGGTAACTTGTAACACTAGCGACACAGGATTCCAGTCGAAGCACATTCACGGCAGCGTCATCGCCGACTGGAGAAACAATAGGGTCCAAACCAGTCTCGATCCGTCCAGTCTCCTCGTCAAAGTTTTGGCAGAATTCTGCAGTCAAGGAGTTAGTGAGTCGACTGGACTGGACTAACTTACAAGCAGTAAAGCAGTCGGATTAAAAGGAGTACCTTCCAGCATAAGAAAGAGCTTCTTGGCAAGAGTTCTCAGATAAGCTTCCACGTCATTTCTCTTACGAGCCGTGGATTCCAGCTTCTCATTTAGAGCCATCTTATCCTTCTTCCGACGAGTTACCTCTCAGTTGGATTCGGTGAGAGAGGACTTCAGCTTGCTTACTTCTTCTTCCAGCACTCCGACCGAAGCCAGCTTCTGATCAGCGAGGGCAGTCTTATCTTGAGCCGCCTTCTGCGCAATTGCAAGGTCCAAGTCCTTCTTCTCCAGAGCCAACCTCATTTTCTCTGCAAATAAGCAATCGGATCAAACAAGAGATCGCAGAAATATTTTAAAGGACGATCGACATGAGCAGTCGACAGGCAATTACCTTCCATACCAGCAGCTTCATCTTGAGCTTTCTTCAATTTTTGTTGGGCCAGCTCCAAGTCAAGGTTGAGTTGCCTCTGCTTCTCCTCAAATTCGGCGAACTTGGAAATGAGAGTACAAGATTTTTGCAGAGGGTAAAAGACATATCAATCGACAAGATCAAAGATTATTTACTTCCGAGTGAATAAAACTTAAAGGTTTACTCAGACCCCAGCCGACTGCCCGCAGTCGGCCGCGGTCTCGGGGACTACACCCAGCGGGTGCACTTGGCGTGCCCCCACTGATTCAGATCCCACTCGACCGGTCCGCCCGGGTCGAGTAAAGAAAAGAAAGAGAGAAGAACTATTCAGACCCTGGCCGACTGCCAACAGTCGACCGCGGTCTCGGAGACTACACCCAGTGGGTGCACTTGACGTGCCCCCACTGGTTAAGATCCCACTCGACCGGTCCGCTCGGGTCGAGGGGAAGAAAGGAAAGTGAAAAGAAGTACTCAGACCCCAGCCGACTGCCCGCAGTCGACTACGGTCTCGAGGATTACACCCAGTGGGTGCACTTAGCGTGCCCCCACTAGTTCAGATCCCACTCGCCCAGGCCGAGTGGAAGAGCGCAAATACTAAATACAACAAAACACCCACTGGGTGTACAGATTCGACTCAAACAATGAGAGATTGTACGAAAGAAAATATTTCAGGTAGCATATCCTAATAGAACAAGGTCAGTCGAAAGCCAACTTACCTGGACATTGGCCCAAAGAGCCGCGCTGGCATCGTAAGCAGCCTGGCTGTTGTCGTGCACCATCTTAATCCGCTCCATCATCATGCTAGCCTGACGGATAGCCTCCGCAGCGGCGTCCGACTAGCTTTCCGGAACATGATAGTTGGTGAAGAAAGGAGCAAACAGCCCAGATGCGGCAGCCTGGAGCTCCGAGGCATGAGGTTGGACGGCTGAAGGAAACACTGGTACAATCGATGGTGCAGGGCGCTCACTCGACAATGGGACAGCAAAAGTTACAGAGGCCCCACCTGCATCTTCAGGTTGTTGGACGGTTGGTTCTATCGTTAGTCCTGGCTGAGATGTCTTGCCAGCCGCTACTTTTTTGTTCTTTCTGGACCTCAGGGCCACATCTTCATCATCATCCGGAAGCTCGATAACGTTGGGTGGGGCTGCAAATAAATCAGTCGACCCCTAGTGAATCGCGAGAATTTAATTGACCAAATAATCAAGAACAAGATCACGAGAATTGTACCTGGGTTGGAGGTAACCGCGTCTTCCATTTCCTCGTCTCGGTATTGGCAGGCGGAAGTTCCAGAGGTAGCAGCACTGCAAATGTCAGCATTCAGTCGGTTATGTTCTGTTACTCGAGTCGACCAAAGGATCAGGTCATGGTTACCCAGAGATGGTGGGAATGGTCACTTTGATTCTAGGCAAAGCCTTCGGCGGTTTGGAGGATGTGACCTTCAATGGTTTCCGCGTGGTCTTGAGCTGTTTCGATACTTTCTCGGTTGGCACCGGAGAAGACGTCCGAGGTGTTGGAAATATTCCCTAGAGGCAATAATAAAAGAATTATTATTATATTTCCTTGTTCATGATAATTGTCTTTATTCATGCTATAATTGTATTATCCGGAAATCGTAATACATGTGTGAATAATAGACACCAACATGTCCCTAGTAAGCCTCTAGTTGACTAGCTCGTTGATCAACAGATAGTCATGGTTTCCTGACTATGGACATTGGGTGTCATTGATAACGAGATCACATCATTAGGAGAATGATGTGATGGACAAGACCCAATCCTAAACATAGCACAAGATCGTATAGTTCGTTTGCTAGAGTTTTCCAATGTCAAGTATCTTTTCCTTAGACCATGAGATCATGTAACTCCCAGATACCGTAGGAGTGCTTTGGGTGTACCAAACGTCACAACGTAACTGGGTGACCATAAAGGTATACTACGGGTATCTCCGAAAGTGTCTGTTGGGTTGACACGGATCAAGACTGGGATTTGTCACTCCGTATGACGGAGAGGTATCACTGGGCCCACTCGGTAATGCATCATCATAATGAGCTCAAAGTGACCAAGTGTCTGGTCACGGTATCATGCATTACGGTACGAGTAAAGTGACTTGCCGGTAACGAGATTGAACGAGGTATTGGGATACCGACGATCGAATCTCGGGCAAGTAACATACCGATTGACAAAGGGAATTGTATACGGGGTTGCTTGAATCCTCGACATCGTGGTTCATCTGATGAGATCATCGAGGAGCATGTGGGAGCCAACATGGGTATCCAGATCCCGCTGTTGGTTATTGACCGGAGAGCGATCTCGGTCATGTCTACATGTCTCCCGAACCCGTAGGGTCTACACACTTAAGGTTCGGTGACGCTAGGCTTGTAGGGATATGTATATGTAGTGACCCGAATGTTCTTCGGAGTCCCGGATGAGATCCTGGACGTCACGAGGATTCCGGAATGGTCCGGAGGTAAAGATTTATATATAGGAAGTGCTATTTCGGCCGTCGGGACAAGTTTCGGGGTCACCGGTATTGTACCGGGACCACCGGAAGGGTCCCGGGGGTCCACCGGGTGGGGCCACCTATCCCGGAGGGCCCCATGGGATGAAGTGGGAAGGGATCCAGCCCAAAGTGGGCTGGGGCGCCACTTCCCCTAGGGCCCATGCGCCTAGGGTGGGTGAAACCCTAAAGGGGGGGCGCCCCCTTGCTTGGGGAGCAAGCCCCCCACCCCTTGGCCGGCGCCCCCCTAGGAGATTGCATCTCCTAGGGCCGGCGCCCTGTAGGATCGAAAGTATGTCTAGAGGGGAGGTGATTAGACTACTTGACCAAATAAAAACTTAACCTTTTCCCAATTTTAGTTCTTGGCAGATTTTAGCTATTATAGGACAAGTCAAGCAATCATCACACAATTCAAGCAAGCATGCAAAGAGTATATTGGCAGCGGAAAGTAAAGCATGCAACTTGCAAGAATGTAAAGGGAAGGGTTTGGAGAATTCAAACGCAATTGGAGACACGGATGTTTTTCCCGTGGTTCGGATAGGTGGTGCTATCCTACATCCACGTTGATGGAGACTTCAACCCACAAAGGGTAACGGTTGCGCGAGTCCACAAAGGGCTCCACCCACAAAGGGTCCACGAAGAAGCAACCACCCACAAAGGGTCCACGAAGAAGCAACCTTGTCTATCCCACCATGGCCATCGCCCACACAGGACTTGCCTCACTAGCAGTAGATCTTCACGAAGTAGGCGATCTCCTTGCCCTTACAAACTCCTTGGTTCAACTCCACAATCTTGTCGGAGGCTCCCAAGTGACACCTAGCCAATCTAGGAGACACCACTCTCCAAGAAGTAACAAATGGTGTGTAGGTAATGAACTCCTTGCTCTTGTGCTTCAAAATGATAGTCTCCCCAACACTCAACTCTCTCTCATAGGATTTGGATTTCGTGGAAAGAAGATTTGAGTGGAAAGCAACTTGGGGAAGGCTAGAGATCAAGATTCGTATGGTAGGAATGGAATATCTTGGTCTCAACACATGAGTAGGTGGTTCTCTCTCAGAACATATGAGTAGGAATTGTGTATGTGTTCTGATGGCTCTCTTCACGAGTGAAGAGGAGGTGGAGGGGTATATATAGCCTCCACACAAAATCCAACCGTTACACACAGTTTTCCAATCTCGGTGGGACCTAATCAACAAACTCGGTCGGACCGAAAAGGTAAACCTAGTGACCGTTAGAGATTTTCGGTGGGACTGACATGCAACTCGGTGGGACCGATATGGTTAGGGTTTGGGCATAACGTAATCTTGGTGAGACCGATTACACAAACTCGGTGAGACCGAATTTGGCAATTAGCTAACCAGAGAGTTGGTCAGGCAAACTCGGTGGGACCGATTTGCTCTTTCGGTGAGACCGAAAAGTTACAAAAAGGAAACACTGAATTTACATTGCAATCTCGGTGGGACCGATTCGCTCTTTCGGTGAGACCGAAAAGTTACGAAAGGGAAACAGAGAGTTTGCAATCCCATCTCGGTGAGACCGAGATCCCTATTGGTAGAACCGAATTGCTAGGGTTTGGCAGTGGCTTATGACAAGTGAAACTCGGTGGCGCCGGATAGAAAGAATTGTTAGGACCGAGTTTGGCTTAGGGTTTAGGTCATATGTGGATATGGGAAAGTAGTTGAGGGTTTTGGAGCATATCACTAAGCACATGAAGCAAGAGGCTCATTAAGCAACACCTCATCCCTCCTTGATAGTATTGGCTTTTCCTAAAGACTCAATGTGATCTTGGATCACTAAAATATGAAAAGAAGAGTCTTGAGCTTTTGAGCTTGAGCCAATCCTTTGTCCTTAGCATTTTGAGGGTTCCACTTTCACATCCATGCCATGCCAATCATTGAGCTTTCCTGAAATAATCATCTTGGAATAGCATTAGCTCAATGAGCTATATGTTGTTATGAATTACCAAAACCACCTAGGGATAGTTGCACTTTCACATCTCCCCCTTTTTGGTAATTGATGACAACATATAGATCAAAGCATCGACAAATGATAATAAGCATGAAATGTATCGTCGCTTTGAGAAGTATGTGATAAGTAAGAGCTCCCCCTAAATTTGTGCATATTAAAATTTGCTTTGGACTGAAATGCACAAGGAGTATGAGGTCATGGGTACTCTTCCATGTCACATACATCTTGGGTGGGCGCTTTAAAATGATAAGAATGAAATACAATGCACTCATACAAGAATAGTGAATGATCACATAAGATAGATAAGATAATAGCATTAAGCCAAGCAATTAAGTGTAGCTTAATGATCAAAACACATGATCATCAATGTCTCACAAATAATGACGTAGTATCTCAGCACTCAAAAGCAAAAAGTTCGAAAAACCACCAAATAAAGCAAGAGAGAAAAGCAACACTCTCTCTCTCTCGAAGGCCTAATGATCTATACATTTTCTCTCCCCTTTGGCAACAGTTACCAAAAAGTTCCTAGAAATGCATAGTGCTAAAGTCGACGCTCAGGCTTGATCTTCAGGTGGTGGTGGAGTCCGGATCACCCCAAGGACGAAGGCTTCCGTAGACGCTGAAGTAGACGCTGGAGTTGGAGCTGAAGTAGATGCTGGAGCTGGTGGAACTAAGGCTGTAGCTGGTGCAGAAGTGGTGGCTCTGGTGTCAGCAACTGGCACTGCAGACGACCTCGGACCTCGTGGCACTCTGGCAAAGGCATCAGTTGTAGTCCTGCCTCTCCTCTCCTGCATGTCATCTTGGAGCTGCTCCACTGCAGTCTGAATCTCTGTCACCTTGACATCCAAGTCATAGAACTTTTGTTCCATGATTCTCTCTAAGCTTGCCTGGTTCTGAGTTAGGGTGGCTAGTCCTTTCTCAATCCGCAGGGTGGATGCAATCAGGTAACCAAGCTGCTCTTGTTTGGTTTTCAAGAAATATTCAGATGCCTCCTCTTGAGTTGGCATCTTGGCAGCTTTCTCCTTCCTCGCCTTCTCCTTCTTTGCTTGTGCTTGTGCAGACGATGGTTCATTTTCAGTCATCACAACTTGATTGTCCTCAAAATCTGGACGGATGGGCAGGTGTTCCTTGTCCAATAAGTATATGCCTGTGCCCATCTTGGAGTTGATGAGCTCCTGAATTTGTGGGGCATAACCACAGCTCCTCTTCTGATCAGCTGCTGTCCTCTTAATGGTCTCTACCATGAGGCTCATGACCTTGAATTTTTGAGGTACATCAAATACATGTAGCAAGTTGATTGCATGGCCTATGATCATCTTGTGATCACCAGACTTGGGCAACAAGGTGTGCCTCAGTATCCAATTGATGGTTGGCAGTCCTGACAGAAGGTAATGTACTGAGCCAAACTTGAAAGTTTCAAGTGCTTCATTTGGAATTTCCTTGTACATATTGGACATAGAGTTGTGGTCCATCTTCTTCTTGGCATAAATGTCCAAGTCATCCTCATGCTCTTCAGGGGCATTGATGAGCTGTGCCCATTCAGCAACTGTAGATTGGTACCTCGTACCCTCAGACATCCAAGTTATCCTACCATCTGGATAAAAGTGTGCTGTGGAGTAGAATTGCATGATAAGCTCCTCATTCCACTTTGTGAGCTTCTGCCCAACAAAGTCTGCTACTCCACAAGCATTGAAGCTGTCATGCACTCCAGGATAGTGCTCTTCATTGTCCTTGATGTACTCCCAATCAACCCATCTCATGTCACAAACTATGGGCTTCTTATCAAGCAGCACTATCTCATAGAAATCTTGCTGTTCCTTGGTGTGAAATCTGTAATCCACAGCAGTCCTTCTCCTTGAAGCATACGGATCTGCTTCTCTCCACTTCCTGAATCCCTGAGTCCTCTCCTCACGGCGGGGGCTCCCCCGCCCACAGGAGGTGTAAAATGAAATCCCAAAAAATGGAGATTAGGATTTTTAAGCTCCGACTTAATTTATGAGTCCTTAATCACATAGTAATATTAGAAGGCCGGAATTACCAGATAAGCCTAGATTATGTTATGCGGTCGCAGCGCACATCTTGTGCCATTGAGTTAGGATAAGAAGTGGGAAGCGAGAGGCGCAAGTCTTCCTTCTCACGATCAACGGAGGATTCCAGGCGGTGGCGACTGCTCGACCAGTCCTTCTCCTTGAAGCATACGGATCTGCTTCTCTCCACTTCCTGAGCCCTGAGTCTCTCCTGAGCTTCATATCCTCAGCCACAGGATGAGCATCGTTGTGGTCTGGGATCTTGGGCTTGAGTTTTCTGAGAACTTGCTCTTCATCCTCTTCTTCAGCAGCTTCAGGCACTGGGGCCTTGTTCTTTTCAGCAGTAGGTATGCTCCTTGTATTTCTCTTGTGTTGTCTTGACCTTTGATGCAGCCTTGGGCTTAGATGCAGTAGCCCCTGATTTGATAGCATCACCCATTAGCTTGGGTGCCTTAGGTGCTGGTGCAGCAACCTCTTCTTCCTCTTCCTCTTCCATGATGGAAGCCTTTCCAAGCACTCTGGCTACGGTCTTCTTGACCCTTTCCTTCCTCTTCTTGCCTTCAGCAGCAACTGGCTCTTTGGGTGCAGGCTTTTCAGTTGAAGCTCTAGCCTTTGACATAGGCTGCCTGCCTGCTGGCCTTTTGATCTTCAGTCCTGGCTTTGTGCCTTGAGCTGGCTCAACTCTCTTTGATGTGGCCTCTTCCTCTGCCACATAATCTTCATCTTCAGAATCAGAAGTTCTCTTCTTCCTCTGTCTAGTGGCAGCTTTTGGCAGATTGCTTGGGGTACTTCTGCTGCCATCATCTGAAGAGCTGGAGGGACTAGTGCCCTCACTCATCACCACTTGTTCTGACACATTCTGGCTGTCACTCTGATCTGACATGTTGAACAAGCTGACTGCTGACCCTGTGAACAGTTTATAGATGAGGTAGAAAGGATGAGCATCACAAAATGCAGAGATTTTTGCAAAAGAATGATCCAAAAACTTAGTTTTAGTTTCCCACTGAAATCATCTCGGATCTACCGATTTTCAAACTCGGTGATACCGAAGCAGTTTTGGAACCTAAACTAGTGAACTCGGTCAGACCGAGTCACAGTTCGGTGGCACCGAGACTGCTAGGGTTTCACAGAGTTCCAAAATCGGTCACACCGATAAGTAATTCTCGGTCAGACCGAGTCTCACTTGTGCAATGGCATAAGCCAAATCGGTGGGACCGAGTTTTTCAACTCGGTGGGTCCGAGATGGTTTCGGCGGAAACCTAACCCTAAAATTTTCGAATCAAACCTAATCTACGACGCATTGACTGGATAGGAGTGTTTCAATCGTGGCAAGAATCATGATGATCACAATGTGCTAAGAATCGGATTGGAGAATAGCACAAAGATCGAGTCCATACCCTAGTTCGGCGGAGACTCGCTACGGCGGCAACGGCGGGGTAGAATTCCCGTTGACGGCGACGGAGACCAGCGACTGGAGGCGGCTGGCGGCGAGGAGACGATCCGGAGACCATTGGCAGAGCAGGCTATCGCGCGGGCGAAGGGGTTCGGAGAAATTTCCAAATTTTTGCCCGTGACTATATATAGCCCGACCCTGTTCGGTGTGACCGAGTGGAACAACTCGGTGGCACCGAGATTCATAAACTGCTGTGCAGTTACTGAACTCGGTGTGACCGAATGGTTCAAATCGGTTGCACCGAGATCGAAAACCTAGATCAACTTAATGATCTCGGTAGGACCGAAAGTGGGTATCGGTCGAGACCGAGAATCATAAAGAGGTTTTGGAAGTTTAAGTCTATGACGAATCGGGGACTCCGAGCGCTCCTCACACAGAGTGGTTCGAATCTGACTTGATCAAATTTTTGTGATGCAGCATGAATAGAGTTTGAGACGAGAAAAGCATAGATAGCTAGAGGAGGTTCTTAGGCATTCTTGTCCATCCACTTGGCAAAAGAAATAAAACCAAACAATCAAAACAACAAGTGGATGTCCTCGAATGAGTAAAATATGCAACCAGCATGCTCACACAATAAGATGGCAAATGAAATATGTGACAAGGCATGCACAACCAATTCTAGCATCTATCAAGCAATTTGCGATGACAAGGTCATCTATATATGAGTATATTGACTTAGGAGTCAAGTGAGAACACTTGATCATAGGTCATACTCATCGTTTAAGCTCAAGTGGGGTTACCACTTTTACATAAAGCATTGTTGTGTTCACATCTTTAGAGTTGCTTTAGCTCAAGTCTTAGAGTAAAGCTCCCCCTAGATGTGATATCCCCCCTTAGAGGGATGAACTAACCTCGGGTTTTGTCGATGATGACTTCATGTAGATGTTGAAGATGTGGATGCTCAATGTTGATGTAGATCACTTGGAGCTATCCATTTGAGTGAATTGCACTTTTCAATACCTACATGGGTTAGTCCCACAAGGAACAAACAAGGATATCCATAGACATAGAGTGATGCACACACAAGATGATGTCCATGAAAACTTTTAGGTTACCTTGTCCCTTGTCTTACCAACAAGAGGGTTTGTGACTCCTTGAACTAGTGCAAGATGTGGAAGTTGATTGCACTTGTTCTTGCCAAAATGATAAGAGTGAAGTATGTTGGCGGAGTCACCCTCAAGAACTCTCTAGTTCTTCTTCTTTTGGATCCACACCATCTTGATGGGAATCCTTGGAGTTGTAGTCGTACTTGATGAAGTGGAACTTGAGTAGTCTTGGGAACCCACTTGACAAGGCCTTAGGAGCTTCTTCAAATGCATCAATTTCCTCTTGAAGCTTGTCCTTGCCTTTTTGCTTGTGGTCTTGTGGTGGAAGATCATCTTGAGCTTGTGTCCCTGAAAGAAGTATGGATCATACTTCTCTTGTTGAGGAACAAACTTTGTCTTGGGTTATTGATCTTCTTCCCACTCAACTCCATTGGCATTGAACTTTCGTTCAAAACCAACACCTTGATTCTTCCGGTGCATTCCTTGCTTGCGCACAATTTCCTCGAATTGCTTACTCCCGGCAAGGCTTTTGTACACTCCTTTCTCTATAATTCCCTTCAATAAGCTATTTTCTTGCTCAAGTGTAACTTGGCTAAGAGAATCATTAGTGGAATCAAGAGAACTACTAGAAGCAACAATATTGGATTTAGCATGATCATTGTTACTGCTAGAGGAAGAATCTTTCTTGTTCTTGTTACTAGACTTGACTTGGGCATGTAAGTGGATAAGAGTAAATGCTTGGCAATGTAAGAAGAACTTTTCTTGCGAGATCATCATTGATTGCTTTTAAGAACTCATGCTCTTGCTCAAGATTGAGCTTAAAGCGTAATTTCTCATGAGTCTCTTAAAAGTTCTCGATGATCTCGAAGATAGTTTCATGAGCTAACTTAAGAGTGTTTAGTTCTTTAGTTAGAGACTCAATCTTCTCCTTATCATTGTCATTCGTTTTATCTTGATTAGCATGATTAATTGAGTTTCATCATAGTATTCATCACTAGAGTTGTCACCAACAAAATCATCACCTAACAAGTCATCTTCATCACTATTGAAATCAACATACTCGGGGTGTGTTACCTTAGGACCTTTGGCCATGAAGCATCTTCCAATTCCTTCATTTGGTGAGTCAAATATGTCGTAGGAGTTGGTTGACACAAGTGCTAGACCGGCAACACCTTCATCTTGAGTATCTTCGGAGCCGGAGTAATAACTTCTCTCGGAGTGGCTGTCGGAGTCGGAGCCGGATACCCATTCACCAACATGAGCTTGATGTCTTCGTCTTGTGTAGCTCCTTGATGATTTTTCCTTCCTTTCCGAATCCTTGCTTCTCCGTGAGTATCTTCGTTCATAACGATCATCTCTACTCCTTCTCTCTCTTGGTGGTGATTCTTTGCTTCTTCTTTTTGGAGAATCTTCTCTTCTCTTGTAGGGAGCCGTACACTCATTGGAATAGTGTCCGGGTCTTCCACAACTTGTAGCAGTTTCGCTCTCGACTAGAAGATCTTTTGTCATTGTAGGACCTTGACTTGAAGCTTCTATCTTTGCTTCTACTCTTGTAGAACTTGTTGAAGTTCTTCACCATTAAGCTCAATTCTTCATTGAAGTTTTGTTTCTCACTTGATGATGTAGGGGCTTCACATGAGGCTTTGTAGGCACCACTTGATTTGTTGTGAAGTTCCTCTTTATCCTTAAGTGACATCTCATGAGCAACAATTCTTCCAATCACCTCCGTTGGCTTGAGATCTTTGTAATTGGGCATCATTTGGATCAATGTGCACACGGTATCATATTTTCCATCCAAGGCTCTTAGATCTTCTTGATGATGAATCTATCGGTCATCTCTTCACTTCCTAAGTCGGCAATCTCATTTGTGATGAGAGCAAGCCTAGAGTACATTTCAGCGACACCTTCACCATCCTTCATCTTTGAACTTGTCAAGTTGGACTTTGAAGCACATCCAACTTGGATTCCTTGACGGAGTCGGTACCTTCGTGCATATCAATCAAAGTGTCCCAAATTTCCTTTGCATTCTCAAGACGGCTGATTTTGTTGAATTCTTCGGGGCACAATTCCGTTGAAGAGAATATCACAAGCTTGAGCATTGTATTGCAACATCTTCAACTCATCCGCGGTAGCTTCACGGTTTGGTTCTTTCCCATCAAAGAAGTCACCTTGCAAACCAACACACACAATAGCCCAAACGGCGGGGTTATGTCCAAGAATATGCATTTTCATTTTATGCTTCCAACTAGCAAAATTAGTAAGGACCTCTACGGTGATAATTTCCCTCGCTAGACGCCATACTCTCCTAGGTTGTGAAACCAAGGCTATGACCACCAAAAGCTATGGAGATCAAGCAAATGGAGACCAAAGCTCTGATACCACTTGTAGGATCGAAAGTATGTCTAGAGGGGGGTGATTAGACTACTTGACCAAATAAACTTTTCCCAATTTTAGTTCTTGGCAGATTTTAGCTATTTAGGACAAGTCAAGCAATCATCACACAATTCAAGCAAGCATGCAAAGAGTATATTGGCAGCGGAAAGTAAAGCATGCAACTTGCAAGAATGTAAAGGGAAGGGTTTGGAGAATTCAAACGCAATTGGAGACACGGATGTTTTTCCCGTGGTTCGGATAGGTGGTGCTATCCTACATCCACGTTGATGGAGACTTCAACCCACAAGGGTAACGGTTGCGCGAGTCCACAGGCTCCACCCACGAAGGGTCCACGAAGAAGCAACCACCCACAAAGGGTCCACGAAGAAGCAACCTTGTCTATCCCACCATGGCCATCGCCCCGAAGGACTTGCCTCACTAGCGGTAGATCTTCACGAAGTAGGCGATCTCCTTGCCCTTACAAACTCCTTGGTTCAACTCCACAATCTTGTCGGAGGCTCCCAAGTGACACCTAGCCAATCTAGGAGACACCACTCTCCAAGAAGTAACAAATGGTGTGTAGGTAATGAACTCCTTGCTCTTGTGCTTCAAATGATTAGTCTCCCCAACACTCAACTCTCTCTCATAGGATTTGGATTTTGTGGAAAGAAGATTTGAGTGGAAAGCAACTTGGGAAGGCTAGAGATCAAGATTCATATGGTAGGAATGGAATGTCTTGATCTCAACACATGAGTAGGTGGTTCTCTCTCAGAACATATGAGTTGGAATTGTGTATGTGTTCTGATGGCTCTCTCCACGAATGAAGAGGAGGTGGAGGGGTATATATAGCCTCCACACAAAATCCAACCGTTACACACAGTTTTCCAATCTCGGTGGGACCGAATCAACAAACTCGGTCGGACCGAAAAGGTAAACCTAGTGACTGTTAGAGATTTCCGGTGGGACTGACATGCAACTCGGTAGGACCGATATGGTTAGGGTTTGGGCATAACGTAATCTCGGTGAGACCGATTACACAAACTCGGTGGGACCGAGTTTGGTAATTAGCTAACCAGAGAGTTGGTCAGGCAAACTCGGTGGGGCCGATTTGCTCTTTCGGTGAGACCGAAAAGTTACAAAAAGGAAACACTGAATTTACATTGCAATCTCGGTGGGACCGATTCGCTCTTTCGGTGAGACCGAAAAGTTACGAAAGGGAAACAGAGAGTTTGCAATCCCATCTCGGTGAGACCGAGATCCCTATCGGTAGAACCGAATTGCTAGGGTTTGGCAGTGGCTTATGACAAGTGAAACTCGGTGGCGCCGGATAGAAAGAATCGGTAGGACCGAGTTTGGCTTAGGGTTTAGGTCATATGTGGATATGGGAAAGTAGTTGAGGGTTTTGGAGCATATCACTAAGCACATGAAGCAAGAGGCTCATTAAGCAACACCTCATCCCTCCTTGATAGTATTGGCTTTTCCTAAAGACTCAATGTGATCTTGGATCACTAAAATATGAAAATGAAGAGTCTTGAGCTTTTGAGCTTGAGCCAATCCTTTGTCCTTAGCATTTTGAGGGTTCCACTTTCACATCCATGCCATGCCAATCATTGAGCTTTCCTGAAATAATCATCTTGGAATAGCATTAGCTCAATGAGCTATATGTTGTTATGAATTACCAAAACCACCTAGGGATAGTTGCACTTTCACGCCCCCCCCTAGGCCCCCCTATATATAGTGGGGGGATGGAGGACCTCTTACTTTTTGCCTTTGGTGCCTCCCTCTCCCTCTCCAACACATCCTCCTCCTCCATAGAGCTTGGCGAAGCCTGCCGGAGTACTGCAGCTCCATCACCACCACGCCGTCGTGCTGCTGCTGGAGCCATCTTCCTCAAACCTCTCCTTCCCCTTGCTGGATCAAGAAGGAGGAGACGTTACGCTGACCGTACGTGTGTTGAACGCGGAGGTTCCGTCCGTTCGGCGCTAGGATCTCCGGTGATTTGGATCACGTCGAGTACGACTTCCTCATCCCCGTTCTTTGAACGCTTCCGCGCGTGATCTACAAAGGTATGTAGATGCAATCCAATCACTCGTTGCTAGATGAACTCCTAGATGGATCTTGGTGAAACCATAGGAAATTTTTTGTTTTCTGCAACGTTCCCCAACACGAGGGCGCTTTGAAGACTGCCTAGTTGGTGCGGCCACCGGGTCAGGGGTGTTTGCCGGGTCGTGAGCGTGCTTGGACCTCCTTTATCTGCGAGGAGGCGAGTCAACCTCTTCTTCGTCAACTAGGGTCGTCGCTCTCCTCATCCTCCTCTACATCCGAGTGCCACTCGCCACTCTCGCCCCCGCTCGCCTCTTCCTCGACATTTTGCTCCTGCACTCCATTGGGCATTGAGTACATATCAACAAGAGCCTGAAAGACAAGGAATAAAAGAAAGACAGTCGACCGTCAACAAGATGCTACATAGTAAAACAAGAAGACACTCGACAATGCAGAATCGTACCTGTTCCGGTTGACACGAATGGTCGAATGGAACCACCCTCCTGGACCCTCTGGGATTATCCTTGTTGCCGGTAATACCTCTCAGCCACTGCTCCACCGTGTCCTCGCTGACATCCTTCGGGTGGATCCGAGTGGAATCCTCGAGTCCCGAGTACATCCACATCGGATGGTCACGAGCTTGGAGTGGTTGGATGCGTCGACTGAGGAAGACCTCCAACAGGTCCATACCGGTCACTCCGTCGCGGACAAGTTGGACAACCCGCTCGACCAACACCTTCACCTGTGCCATCTCCTCCGAGATCACTCTCAAGGTGGAGGGCTTCTCCACTCGAGCCATGGAAAAGGGGGGAAGTCCAGTCGACTGGCCCGGGGTCGGCTGGTCCTTGCAGTAGAACCAGGTTGACTGCCAACCATGGACCGAGTCGGGAAGGATCATAGTTGGGAAAGTGCTTTTGTTCCTCATTTGAATTCCAAGACCCCCGCACATCTGTATCACGTGCGTCCTCTCGTCACTCGGGTTGGCCTTCTTGACCGTCTGAGAGCGACATGTGAATATGTGCTTGAAGAGACCCTAGTGTGGTCGACAACCCAAGAACTTCTCGCACATGGACACGAAAGCGGCAAGGTACACGATGGTGTTTGGAGAAAAATGGTGGAGTTGAGCCCCAAAGAAGTTCAAGAAACCGCGAAAGAAAGGGTGGGGAGGTAAAGAAAACCCGCGGTCGACATGGGTGGCAAGGAGAATGCACTCACCCTCCTGCGGCTGCGGCTCGGTCTCGTTCCCCGGGAGCCGCACCGATTTGTGGAGGATCAGTCCCCCCTCAACCAGGTCGTCGATGTCATCTTGACTGATTGTCGAGCGGATCCAGTCGCCCTGGATCCAGCCAGGCGGCAGGTCGGACCTCGACGAAGATCCGCCCCGGCTGGTCTTCTTCCCTTTTGCCTTCGTCGTCGCCTTCTTCGCATGCTCCAATGCCACCGTCTTCTCCTTTCCCATGGCAGCGAATCGAGTTCGAGCGAGGCGATGATACCGAGAGCAGAAGTAGGCGCAGCGGAGGAATCTGAGGAGGAGGAACAAGAATGGGGGCGCACTGTTCAAAAGCCCCAGTCCGGCGCCTTATATAAGGTCACTTTCGAGTGACTGACTTGTAGGCCAAGACGATCTTATCAAATCCCGCAACAGCCGCGCACGCGATACGTGGCAAAAAAGGTGGCGCGGAGATTGAGGCGTCCTGCCTAATCCGTCCCGATTACTGCGACCTCCCCCGCCCGGCGCGCTTCCCAAAATTCAAATCCCATGAAATCCGCAGACGGCAGAACAACCCGTCCGACGGAAGATTTTTTCCATATCAACACTCGAAACTTAACAACGAAAGTTCACTCGACAAAACCAAGAATGGATCGAGGCATCTGAACAAGCAGTTGAAGCCATCATGAATGTTCATTCGACCTCTGGGCGAGACATTCTCAAAGCACAAAAGCTGAATCAGAGAGATTATCAACTCCTTCGCCACTCGAACCCTGGACCATTCGGGGGCTAATGATGAAGCTATGTACCTAGGGTAGGGTCATAGACCTGATCTAGACATCCTCCCCTAGGACATCACCCTAAAGCCAGGATCATTCAAAGGGTACCATCATCCACTCGGCCAAAGACGTCCCACTCGGAAGAATCAATGTCACACGACCATCGCAGAAGTCACTCGACAGTCAGAAGAGCTAAAGCCACTCTGCATGAACAACGGTCGAGCACTTACTTATAGGCTTAATTGTCATTTATAGCACTTCAGTGTGGGCGTTACCAGTAACGTTCTCTCTTCAATGTACCTTAAACCCTTTGTGACGTGGGCTGGCTAGGGTCCTCGCGCACTCTATATAAGCCACCCCTCTCCACAGGCACAAAGGTTCGAACCCCCTGTAACTCACACGCATATAATCCAGTCGACCGCCTCCGGGCTCCGAGACGTAGGGCTGTTACTTCCTCCGAGAAGGGCCTGAACTCGTAAAACTCGCGTGTACAACTCCTCCATAGCTAGGATCTTGTCTCTACATTCCTACCCCCCATTCTACTGTCAGACTTAGAACCACGGCACCCAAGACACATCAAGAAACACCAAGCCGTGTGCAGGCAACCCTGTCCCCTCTAGTTTATCCTCTGTCATAGTTTTCGTAGTGCTTAGGCGAAGCCCTGCGGAGATTGTTCTTCACCAACACCGTCACCACGCCGTCATGCTGCCGGAACTCATCTACTACTTCGCCCCTCTTGCTGGATCAAGAAGGCGAGGACGTCACCGAGCCGAACGTGTGCAGAACTCGGAGGCGCCGTGCTTTTGGTACTTGGATCGGTTGGATCGTGAAGACGTACGACTACATCAACCGCATTGATATAACGCTTCCACTTTCGGTCTACGAGGGTACGTAGACAACACTCTCCCCTCTCGTTGCTATGCATCACCATGATCCTGTGTGTGCGTCGGAAATTTTTGAAATTACTACGTTCCCCAACAGTGGCATCCGAGCCAGGTTTTATGCGTAGATGTCATATGCACGAGTAGAACACAAGTGAGTTGTGGGCGATACAAGTCATACTTCTTACCAGCATGTCATACTTTGGTTCGGCGGTATTGTTGGATGAAGCGGCCCGGACCGACATTATGCATACGCTTACGTGAAACTGGTTCTACCGACGTGCTTTGCACACAGGTGGCTGGCGGGTGTCAGTTTCTCGAACTTTAGTTGAACCGAGTGTGGCAACGCCCGGTCCTTTAGAAGGTTAAAACATCACTAACTTGACGAACTATCGTTGTGGTTTTGATGCGTAGGTAAGAACGGTTCTTGCTCAGCCCGCAGCAGCCACGTAAAACTTGCAACAACAAAGTAGAGGACGTCTAACTTGTTTTTGCGGGGCATGTTGTGATGTGATATGGTCAAGGCATTATGCTATATTTTATTGTATGAGATGATCATGTTTTGTAACCGAGTTATCGGCAACTGGCAGGAGCCATATGGTTGTCGCTTTATTGTATGCAATGCAATTGCCATGTAATGCTTTACTTTATCACTAAGTGGTAGCGATAGTCGTAGAAGCATAAGTTGGTGAGATGACAACGATGCTACGATGGAGATTAAAGTGTCGCGCCGGTGACGATGGTGATCATAACGGTGCTTCGGAGATGGAGATCACAAGCACAGGATGATGATGGCCATATCATATCACTTATATTGATTGCATGTGATGTTTATCCTTTTTTGCATCTTATCTTGCTTTGATTTATGGTAGCATTATAAGATGATCTCTCACTAAATTATCAAGGTATAAGTGTTCTCCCTGAGTATGCACCATTGCAAAAGTTCTTCGTGCTGAGACACCATGTGATGATTGGGTGTGATAGGCTCTACGTTCAAATACAACATGTGCAAAACAGTTGCACACGCGGAATACTCAGGTTAAACTTGACGAGCCTAGCATATAACAGATATGGCCTCGGAACACAGAGACCGAAAGGTCGAGCGTGAATCATATAGTAGATATGATCAACATAATGATGTTCACAATTGAAACTACTCCATCTCACGTGATGATCGGACAAGGTTTAGTTTATATGGATCACGTGATCACTTAGAGGATTAGAGGGATGTCTATCTAAGTGGGAGTTCTTTAATAATTTGATTAACTGAACTTTAATTTATCATGCACTTAGTCCTGGTAGTATTAGCATATCTATGTTGTAGATCAATAGCTCGCGATGTTGCTCCCCATTTATTATTTATATGTTCCTAGAGAAAACTAAGTTGAAAGATGTTAGTAGCAATAATGCGGATTGGATCCGTGATCTGAGGTTTATCCTCATTGCTGCACAGAAGAATTATGTCCTTGATGCACCGCTAGGTGATAGACCTATTGCAGGAGCAGATGCAGACGTTATGAACATTTTGACAAAAGCTCGGTATGATGAATACTTGGTAGTTAAGTGCGCCATGCTTTACGGCTTATAACTGGGACTTGAAAAATGTTTTGAACACCACAGAGCATATAAGATGTTCCAAGAGTTGAAATTGGTATTTCATACTCATGCCCGTGTCGAGAGGTATGAGACCTCTGACAGTACTTTGCCTACAAGATGGAGAAGAATAGCTCAACTAGTGAGCATGTGTTCAGATTGTCTGGGTACTACAATTGCTTGAATCAAGTGGGAGTTAATCTTCCAGATAAGATAGTAATTGACAGAATTCTCTAGTCACTATCACCAAGTTACTAGAACTTCATGATGAACTATAATATGCAAGGGATGACGAAAGTAATTCCCGAGCTCTTCGCGATGCTGTAATCGACGAAGGTAGAAATCAAGAAAGAGCACCAAGTATTGATGTTTAACAAGACCACTAGTTTCAAGTAAAGGGACAAAGGGAAGAAAGGGGAACTTCAAGAAGAACGGCAAGCAAGTTGCTGCTCAAGAAGAAGCCCAAGTCTGGACCTAAGCCTGAAACTAAGTGCTTCTACTGCAAAGGGACTGGTCACTGGAAGCGGAACTACCCCAAGTATTTGGTGGATAAGAAGGATGGCAAAGTGAAAAAAGCTATATTCGATATACATGTTATTGATGTGTACTTTACTATTGTTTATAGCAACCCCTCGGTATTTGATACTGGTTCAGTTTCTAAGAATAGTAACTCGAAACGGGAGTTGCAGAATGAACAGAGACTAGTTAAGGGTGAAGTGACGATGTGTATTGGAAATGGTTCCAAGATTGATATGATCATCATCGCATACTCCCTATACTTTCGGGATTAGTGTTAAACCTAAAATAAATGATATTTAGTGTTTGCGTTGAGCATGAATATGATTGGATCATGTTTATTGCAATACGGTTATTCATGTAAGTTAGAGAATAATTGTTGTTCTGTTTACATGAATAAAACCTTCTATGGTCATACACCCAATGAAAATGGTTTGTTGGATCTCGATCGTGGTGATACACATTTTCATAATATTGATGCCAAAATATGCAAAGTTAATAATGATAGTGCAACTTATTTGTGGCACTGCCGTTTAGGTCATATTGGTGTAAAGCGCATGAAGAAATCCATGTTGATGGGCTTTTGGAATCACTTGATTATGAATCAGTTGGTGCTTGCGAACCATGCCACATGGGCAAGATGACTAAGACTCCGTTCTCCAGAACAATGGAGCAAGCAACAAATATGTTGGAAATCATACATACTGATGTATGTGATCCGATGAATATTGAGGCTCGCGGCAGGTATCATTATTTTCTGATCTTCACAGATGATTTGAGCAGATGTGAGTATATCTACTTGATGAAACACAAGTTTGAAACATTTGAAAAGTTCAAAGAATTTCAGAGTGAAGTGGAGAATCATCGTAACAAAAATAAAAGTTTCTACGATATGATCGCGGAAGTAAAATATTTGAGTTACGAGTTTGGCCTTCAGTTAAAACAATGTGAAATAGTTTCACTACTCATGCCACCTGGAACACCACAGTGTAATGGTGTGTCCGAACGTCATAACCGTACTTTATTAGATATGGTGCGATCTATGATGTCTCCTACCGATTTACCACTATCATTTTGGGGTTATGCATTAGAGACAGCTACATTCACGTTAAATAGGGCACCATCTAAATCTGTTGAGACGACACCGTATGAACTATGGTTTGGCAAGAAACCTAAGCTGTCGTTTCTTAAAGTTTGAGGTTGCAATGCTTATGTGAAAAAGTTTCAACCTGATAAGCTCAAACCCAAATTGGAGAAGTGCGTCTTCATAGGATACCCAAAAGAAAATGTTGGGTACACCTTCTATCACATATCTGAAGGCAAGTTATTCATTGCTGAGAATGGATCCTTTCTAGAGAAGGAGTTTCTCTCGAAAGAAGTGAGTGGGAGGAAAGTAGAACTTTATGAGGTAACTGTACCTGCTCCCTTATTACAAAGTAGTTCATCATAGAAATCTGTTCCTGTGACTACTACACCAATTAGTGAGGAAGCTAATGATGATGATCATGTAACTTTAGATCAAGCTACTACCAAACCTCGTAGGTAAAGTAAAGTGAGATCCACACCAGAGTGGTACGGTAATCCTGTTCTGGAGGTCATGTTACTTGACCATGACGAACCTACGAACTATGAGGAGGCGATGATGAGCCCAGATTCCGCGAAATGGCTTGAGGCCATGATCTGAGATGAGATCCATGTATGAGAACAAAGTATGGACTTTGATTGACTTGCCCATTGATCAGCGAGCCATTGAGATTAAATGGATCTTCAAGAGGAAGACGGACGCTGATAGTAGTGTTACTATCTACAAAGCTAGAATTGTCGCAAAAGGTTTTCGACAAGTTCAAGGTGTTGACTACGATGAGAGTTTCTCACTCGTATCTATGCTTAAGTCTGTCCGAATCATGTTAGCAATTGCCTCATTTTATGAAATCTGGCAAATGGATAAACAAAACTGCATTCCTTAATGGATTTATTAAAGAAGAGTTGTATATGATGCAACCAGAAGGTTTTGTCAATCCTAAAGGTGCTAACAAAATATGCAAGCTCCAGCGATCCATCTATGGACTGGTGCAAGCATCTCGGAGTTGGAATATACGCTTTGATAAGTTGATCAAAGCATATAGTTTTATACAGACTTACGGTGAAGCCTGTATTTACAAGAAAGTGAGTGAGAGCACTACAACATTTCTCATAAGTATATGTGAATGACATATTGTTGATCGGAGATAATGTAGAATTATTCTGCAAAGCATAAAGGAGTGTTTGAAAGGAGTTTTTCAAAGAAAGACCTCGGTGAAGCTGTTTACATATTGAGCATCAAGATCTATAGAGATAGATCAAGATGCTTGATAAGTTTTTCAATGAGTACATACCTTGACAAGATTTTGAAGTAGTTCAAAATGGAACAGTCAAAGAAAGAGTTCTTGCCTGTGTTACAAGGTGTGAAACTGAGTAAGACTGAAAGCCCGACCACGGCAGAAGATAGAAAGAGAATGAAATTCATTCCCTATGGCTTGGCCATAGGTTCTATAAAATATGCTATGCTATGTACCAGATCTATTGTATACCCTACACTGATTTTGGCAAGGGAGTACAATAGTGATCTAGGAGTATATCATTGGACAGCGGTCAAAATTATCCTTAGTGGAATAACGATATGTTTCTTGATTATGGAGGTGACAAAAAGGTTTGTCGTAAAGGGTTACGTCGATGCAAATATTGACACTGATCCAGATGACTCTAAGTCTCAATTTGGATACCTATTGAAAGTGGGAGCAATTAGCTAGAGTAGCTCCGTGCAGAGCATTGTTGACATAGAAATTTGCAGAATACTTACGGATCTGAATGTGGCACACCCGTTGACTAAACTTCTCTCACAAGCAAAACATGATCACACCTTAGTACTCTTTGGGTGTTAATCACATAGCGATGTGAACTAGATTATTGACTCTAGTAAACCCTTTGGGTGTTGGTCACATGTCAATGTGAACTATGTGTGTTAATCACATGGTGATGTTAACTATTGGTATTAAATCACATGGTGATGTGAACTAGATTATTGACTCTAGTGCAAGTGGGAGACTGAAGGAAATATGCCCTAGAGGCAATAATAAAGTTATTATTTATTTCCTTATATCATGATAAATGTTTATTATTCATGCTAGAATTGTATTAACCGGAAACATAATACATGTGTGAATACATAGACAAACAGAGTGTCACTAGTATGCCTCTACTTGACTAGCTCGTTGATCAAAGATGGTTATGTTTCCTAACCATATACATGAGTTTTCATTTGATTAACGGGATCACATCATTAGGAGAATGATGTGATTGACTTGACCCATTCCGTTAGCTTAGCACTTGATCGTTTAGTTTGTTGCTATTGCTTTCTTCATGACTTATACATGTTCCTATGACTATGAGATTATACAACTCCTGTTCACCGGAGGAACACTTTGTGTGCTACCAAACGTCACAACGTAAATGGGTGATTATAAAGGTGCTCTACAGGTGTCTCCGAAGGTACTTGTTGGGTTGGCGTATTTCAAGATTAGGATTTGTCACTCCGATTGTCGGAGAGGTATCTCTGGGCCCACTCGGTAATGCACATCACTATAAGCCTTGCAAGCATTGCAACTAATGAGTTAGTTGTGGGATGATGTATTACAGAACGAGTAAAGAAGACTTGCCGGTAATGAGATTGAACTAGGTATTGAGATACTGACGATCGAATCTCGGGCAAGTAACATACCGATGACAAAGGGAACAACGTATGTTCTTATGCGGTCTGACCGATAAAGATCTTCGTAGAATATGTAGGAGCCAATATGGGCATCGAGGTCCCGCTATTGGTTATTGACCAGAGAGGTGTCTCGGTCATGTCTACATAGTTCTCGAACCCGCAGGGTCCGCACGCTTAACGTTCATCGATGATATAGTACTATGAGTTATGTATGTTGGTGACCGAATGTTGTTCGGAGTTCCGGATAGGATCACGGACATGCCGAGGAACTCCGGAATGGTCCGAAGATAAAGATTGATATATGGGATAATAGTTTTTGGACTCCGGAAGGGTTCCGGAATTCACCGGAAGGGGTTTCGGATGTTTCCCGAAATGTTTGCGTACGAGAACACTTTATTTGGGCCAAAGGGGAAAGCCCACAAGGTTTTTGGAAAGCGCAAAAGGAAGTTTTGCAGAGTCCAGGGGCCAGACGCCGACGCCGGGGACCTTGGCATCTGGCCCTGGAGTCCGAGAAGGACTCTTGCCTTTCGGGTGAAACCGACTTTGTGGAGGCTTTTACTCCAAGTTTCGACCCCAAGGCTCAACATATAAATTGAGGGGTAGGGCTAGCACCCAATGATGAAGCTATGTACCTAGGGTAGGGTCATAGACCTGATCTAGACATCCTCCCCTAGGACATCACCCTAAAGCCAGGATCATTCAAAGGGTACCATCATCCACTCGGCCAAAGGCGTTCCACTCGGAAGAATCAATGTCACTCGACCGTCGCAGAAGTCACTTGACAGTCAGAAGAGCTAAAGCCACTCTGCATGAGCAACGGTCGAGCATTTACTTATAGGCTTAATTGTCATTTATAGCACTTTAGTGTGGGTGTTACCAGTAATGTTCTCTCTTCAATGTACCTTAAACCCTCTGTGGCGTGGGATGGCCGGGGTCCTGGTGCACTCTATATAAGCCATCCCCCTCCACAGGCACAAAGGTTCGAACCCCCTGTAACTCGCACACATATAATCCAGTCGACCGCCTCCGGGCTCCGAGACGTAGGGCTGTTACCTCCTCCAAGAAGGGACTAAACTCGTAAAACTCGCGTGTACAACTCCTCCATAGCTAGGATCTTGCCTCTACATTCCTACCCCCATTCTACTGTCAGACTTAGAACCACGACAGTTGGCGCCCACCTTGGGGCAGGTGTCTTAGCGACTTGTTGGAGAAGTTGCGATTTTTCCAATCCCCATCAACATGGTTTCAGGCGGAGGTTTGGCCGAGGGCCGCGGGATCCGTCTCGGCGCGCTCGTATTCATCGCCGACGACTCCTCTTGGCTCCAAGAAGCACCACTCGACGTCGAGGCGCTCCCCGTCCGCGGGGCAACGCACTTTCACGCGTGCGTCCGTGGCGTCCTCCTACGGCAGCCCTCGACTCAGTATCGGTCTGCTCCTGTGCTGACCACCCTCCCTACAGCCCGCTGGAGCAAACGTTCTGGTCGATCGAGGCTTCAGCGGTGGGTGAGGCATGCAGTGGCTGGCCAGTCGGCCACCCCGCAAGTCGCGGCAATCGAGCCCGACGAAACTCTCTATGACCTGTTCGACCTGTCGACCGGCTCCGTAGAAACTACATCCGAGTGCGACAGCAGCGACCCCACGGCAGAAGTTTTGATGGTCAATGGACCAGGCAGTCCTCCTGGCTTCAGCCGTGAAGACGGAGGCGATGGTGGCGGCGATCCGTCGTGTGTTCACGAAGAGTACCGCCCCGAACCCCTCTCTTCATTGCGGAGGGAAGAACTTCGCCGCCGGAACATGGATGTGCTTCACACTGCTATTGTCGGAGAAACCCCTGAGGCCCAGGCCTTGGAGGAGGCGCGCCTGGCCAACTTGGCTGAGCGCACTCGACTGGAGAACCTCCAGCGCGCACTTGACGAGCGTGCTCGGCAGCGTATCCCCGAGTCCAGTCAACATCAACTTTTTCCGCCTCCAACTCAGGTATACCGAACTCCGATCCAGAATCTCACAGCTACGGCCCAAATAGCGGAGTCAATTCAACCTTCCCAGTCAGAAGCTGGTCGAGGTTTGGTGCAAATCCGGGCTTTGCTCCAAGCAGCGGGGGAGCGGAATATAATAGTATCTCAGTCGCGGAATAGGATCCATAGCAGATCCGTGGTTGTAGACACAGTCCAGTCGGCTCACAGCCCGAGATCGCCCCCGAGGCGTGAGGGACGTGGGGACCGGCGAGATCAGTACAGAAACCATGAGCAGTATGATCATCGACTCGATCACGATGATCGTCGTCGAGTGCCCACGCCTCCCCCAAGGAGTGGGGTCATACGTGCCTCGGCAGCATGATGACAGACGTCCTCACAGTGGTGGGCAAAGGATTCCAGTCGACCCCAGCGAACCGGGATTTGATGCGAGATCTATTCTCGTTCAGGGTCTGGTCGACAGAAACCGAGCTCACAGAGAAGGCCACGACAGAGATTTTCCAACCAACAGCAGAGTGCATGTCTCAGGTCCAGAGTGCTTCAGCAAAGCCATTAGGGCTGCAGTGATTCCTCCCAACTTCAGGTTGGTGACTGGAGTCGGTAAGTTCACTGGTGAGTCCAAGCCTGACACTTGGCTTGAGGATTACCGAGTGGCTGTACAGATTGGTGGTGGCAACGATGAAGTTGCCATGAAGCATCTCCCTTTGATGTTAGAGGGCTCGGCCAGAGCGTGGTTGAATCAGTTAGCGCCTGGTAGTATTTATAATTGGGAAGATCTGGCCCGGGTATTTGTCAGAACATTTGAAGGTACTTGCAAACGGCCAGCAGGGCTGACGGAATTACAGTGTTGCGTTCAGAAACTGAATGAGACTCTGAGAGATTATATCCAGAGGTGGATCACATTAAACCATATGGTGGAGAATGTGTCAGACCACCAAGCAATTTGTGCCTTCAAAGAAGGCGTTAAATATCGGGAATTGAATCTGAAATTTGGTCGGACAGGAGATATGACTCTGACTCGGATGATGGAGATTGCCACCAAATATGCCAATGGTGAAGAGGAAGACCGACTCCGGAGTGGCAAGCACAAAACAGTCGCCCACGAAACCGGAGGAGGGAACTCTAGTCGGAAGCAGAAGCGTAAAGCCGAGCCAGCTGCTCCTGGAGAAGCCTTAGCCGTGACTCAAGGAAAGTTCAAAGGGAAACCCAAGGGACTGTGGAACCACAAGAAAGTAAAAGATCAAGATGGAAATGATGTGCTAGACTTACCATGCCACATTCACACTAAGAAAGATGAAGAGGGTAATCTCATTTACCCGAAGCATACCACTCGACAGTGTTGACTCCTAATCCAGCAATTCCGAGAGAAACAGCCCAAGGAAAAGGAGAAGGAAACGGACAAAGTTGAGGATGAAGAAGAGGACGATGATGGTTACCCCCACGTCAATTCCACTCTGATGATTTTCGCTGATGTTGAGAGTAAGAGTCGACTAAAAGTCATCAATAGAGAGGTGAATATGGTCGCTCCGGTGACACCCAGTTATTTGAAATGGTCTCAGACTACCATTACATTCGACCAGTTCGAACACCCAGCGCACATAGCCACCCCTGGGAGGCAAGCGCTGGTGGTCGACCCAGTAGTCAAAGGCACTCGATTGATTAAGGTTCTGATGGATGGTGGCAGTGGTCTGAATATACTGTATGCAGAGACGTTGAAAGGAATGGGCATTCCGATGTCCAGACTCAGTGAAAGCAATATGAGTTTCCATGGAGCTATTCCTGGCAAGAAGGCTGCGTCACTCGGCCAGATCGCCCTGGATGTAGTTTTCGGTGATTCCAAGAATTACCGCAAAGAAAAGTTGACATTCGAAGTCATGGACTTCGAGAGTGCTTATCATGCCATTCTGGGTAGGCCAGCTTATGCACATTTTATGGCTCGACCATGTTACGTGTACCTTAAGTTGAAGATGCTTGGTCCTAAAGGGGTGATCACTATCACTGGTAATCGAAAGAAGCCAGAAGAGTGCTTCTAGAAGGGCTCAAAGATCTCCGATGCACAGATGGCAGTAGTGGAATTGCAAGAGTATCAAAAAAATGCAGATCTGAGTGATTTGTTGCGAGCTAAGAAGCCTGCCACAGATGCAGCATTCCAGTCGTCTGGTGAAACGAAGCCGATTCATATTCACCCCATGGATCCCAATGCTGCCCCGACTCACATTTCATCAACACACGACTCCAAATAGGAAGACGCGCTCATCCAGTTCCTCCGTGAGAACTGGGACATCTTTGCATGGAAACCTTCTGACATGCCAGGTGTTCCCAGGGGACTGGTTGAGCATCGTTTGCGAGTCGACCCAAAAGTGAAACCAGTAAAAGAACATCTTCAACGGCCCACCGTACAGAAGAGAAAGGCAATCGGTGAAGAAGTGGCTCGGCTTCTAGCAGCTGAATTTACCCGAGAGATTTATCACTCCGAGTGGTTAGCTAATGTTGTCATGGTCCCAAAGAAGGACGACTCACTTCGCATGTGCATTGACTTCAAACATATCAATCGGGCCTGCCAGAAAGAGCACTTTCCTCTCCCTCGCATCGACCAAATAGTCGACTCAACTGTGGGGTGTGAGCGTTTGTCCTTTTTGGATGCTTATTCCGGGTATCATTAGATCCGTCTGTATGGACCCGATGAGATAAAAACAGCTTTCATCACCCCATTTGGGTGCTTCTGTTATGTCACTATGCCATTCGGCTTGAAGAACGCTGGAGCCACATTCATGCGGATGATTCAGAAGTGTTTACTCACTCAGATCAGTCGGAATGTAGAAGCATACATGGATGACATTGTGGTCAAGTCACGTAAAGGTTCCGACCTACTGGCTGACCTTGCTGAAACCTTTGCTAACCTCAGAAGGTATGATATCAAGCTTAATCCATCAAAGTGCACGTTTGGAGTTCCAGGCGGAAAATTACTCGGTTTTCTCGTTTCTGAACGAGGGATCGACGCTAACCCAGCGAAAGTGGGTGCCATACTCCGGGTGAAACGCCCTGCGCGTGTGCATGATTTCCAGAAGCTTATTGGTTGTTTGGCTGCCCTAAGTCGATTCATTTCTCGCCTCGATGAAAAGGCACTACCTCTTTACCGACTGATGAAGAAGTTAGATAAGTTTGAGTGGACTCCTGAACCTGATGCAGCATTTGCAGAGCTTAAAGCCCTGCTTTCCACCCAGCCGGTGCTTGCTGCTCCAATCAGCAAAGAGCCTTTACTGCTTTACATTGCAGCTACTGGACAAGTCGTCAGTACAATACTTACGGTCGAGCGGGAAGAAGAAGGAAAAGCTTCAAAAGTTCAGCGCCCAGTATACTATGTTTCTGAAGTTTTGACTCCATCAAAGCAAAGATATCCACATTATCAGAAGCTTGTTTATGGGATTTATATGACCACGAAGAAGGATGCACATTACTTCTCTGACCACTCCATTACAGTCGTCAGCGACGCCCCATTATCAGAGATTCTGAACAACAGAAATGCAACTGGTCGAGTGGCAAAGTGGGCGATTGAACTCCTTCCCTTAGATATCAAGTTCGAAGCAAAGAAAGCTATCAAGTCCCAAGCAATAGCGGATTTCCTTGCCGAGTGGATCGAACAGCAACTGCCGACTCAAGTTCACTCGGAGCACTGGACCATGTTCTTTGATGGTTCCAAGATGCTGAATGGTTCCGGTACTGGGGTGGTACTGGTATCCCCTTGAGGAGACAAGCTCAGATATGTCCTCTGGATTCACTTTGATTCCTCCAATAATGAAGCATAATATGAAGCACTCTTGTATGGGTTACGTATGGCCATCTCACTCGGCATCCGTCGCCTCATGGTCTATGGCGACTCAGATTTGGTAGTCAATCAAGTGATGAAAGAGTGGGACATTAGAAGCCCAGCCATGACTGGCTACTTTAACGCAGTGAAGAAGTTGGAAAAGAAGTTTGAGGGGTTAGAGCTCCATCATATACCCGACTAAAAAACCAAGAAGCCGATGATTTAGCAAAGATAGGCTCCAAGAGAGAAGCCATTCCTAGTAATATGTTCTTGGAGCATATTCATACACCCTCTGTTCAAGAAGATCCCTTCATTGAAGAGCCCCCACAGCCAAAGAGTGCCACCGATCCGACTGAAGTCGAGATTCCAGCCGTGGTTGACCTAATCATGGATATTTTGGTTATTACTCCCGACTGGACAGTGACATACATTGCATATATCCTTATGAGGGAACTCCCACAGGATGAAGAAGAGTCTCAACAGATCGTCCGTCGATCCAAAGCCTGTACTGTGATAAGAGGACAACTGTTCAGGGAAAGTATAACGGGATTCAGCCAAAAATGCATAACCCCGGAAGAAGGTCTAGCGATCCTCAACGACATCCACTCAGGGACCTATGGCCACCATGCGTCCTCTAGGACCATCGTGGCTAAAGCATACCAAGCTAGATTTTATTGGCCACGAGCAAATGAAATGGCGAAAGATATAGTCGACAGATGTGAAGGCTGCCGGTTTTACTCCAATATGTCCCACAAACCTGCATCAGCCATAAAGACCATTCCACTCGTCTGGCCCTTTGCTGTTTGGGGATTAGATATGGTTGGACCACTGAGGACTGGTAGGAGCGGCTTCACTCACGTGCTTGTAGCAATCGACAAGTTTACCAAGTGGATTGAAGCCAAGCCTATCAAGAATCTAGAAGCTAGTACTACCGCCAGCTTCATCAGAGAATTGCCGTTCAAATACGGAGTTCCACACAACATCATCACTAACAATGGATCGAACTTCGATTCACATGAGTTCAGAGCCTTCTACGTCTCCCAAGGCACGTGAGTCGACTATGCTTCAGTCGCCCATCCCCAGTCGAATGGACAAGCAGAGAGAGCAAATGACCTGATTCTCAAAGGATTGAACCCCGACTGATACGAGACCTCAAGCATGCAGCAGGCGCCTGGGTTGATGAACTTCCATCAGTTCTTCGGGTATTGAGGACAACTCCCAATCGGTCGACTGGTCGAACTCCATTCTTCTTGGTCTATGGAGCTGAAGCTGTTCTACCAAGTGACTTGCTTCATAATGCACCACGAGTCGAGCTCTTCTCTGAAGACGAAGCAGAGCAAGCTCGGCAGGACACAGTCGACCTCCTAGAGGAGGAAAGAGAGATGGCCTTGATTCGGTCGACCATTTATCAGCAAGACTTGCGTCGATTCAACGCCAGAAACGTGAAAGGTCCAGCCTTTCAAGAGGGAGACTTGGTTCTTCGAGTGGATCAGCAAAAACCACACAAACTCGCTCCTGCTTGGGAAGGCCCCTTCATTGTCACCAAAGTGCTCCACAATGGGGCGTACCAGCTTTACAATGTCGAGCATAAGAAGGACGAGCCATGGGCTTGGAATGCGGAGTTTCTCCGCCCCTTTTACACTTAAGTACCCATTCGAATAAAATGTAATAAGAAGTACCTTTGTAATTTGCTTATCAAAGACAAGAGCGTTACAGTCCTCTTAGACGATTGTTGTTGCTTTTATTTGCGTCTAAAATCCCCCAGTGGGTGACTTAGCTGTGAATCCGTTTCGCCTAAGTTTAAAAGAAAATCCTGCCGAGTGGTGAGCAAGATTCCCACTCGGGGGCTTAGCTGCGAATCCGTTTCGCCTAAGTTTAAAAGAAAATCCTACCGAGT
>NC_053022.1:239271969-239282373 GCF_003073215.2 Triticum urartu
CTTTGCCTTCGAACCAAATCGAACCCAATAGAAAAACACACGCACATGCATCTTTTCCTTGTCCCTGATGTTGTGTTGTGATTGTTGTAGCCTCTGGAGGTGAAAGAGCAGAGGATTCGGGAGAAGAAGCAACCAGAGGAGCCGGAGAACACGGCCCCTGTCCTGTATATCTGCCACATCCCCCATGCTTCTATGAGTACCAGATGCAAGGTATGTCTCTATCAGTAGAGGTTGGAGAAGTGCAGGTGATGCAAGGGGTCTGTTCCTAATGTCATTTTTGTTGGTTTGGATGGGTTTGCAGGTTTCTCAGTAGCTTGGGGCTATTAAGAAGATGGTCTGTTGGTCAGTATTGCCCGGAACTGCAAGATATCCTATACTGCATTATTACAAGATATCTGGCGATTTGTGTGTGTTTTCTGCAAGCCTCTAACTTGCTGTTTGGTCATATATATGTAGACAGGAAAATCTAAGCATTCAGATAGTTATAAGTACATATATTTGCAACTAAACTGTACATGATGATGAATGAATATTAACTAAGTCATTCACACAAATAAAAAAGTATACGGCAAGAGTGAATATCCAATTATCAGTTCATGAAGTCAGACAGATAAAAAAGCTGATTCTTAAACACGAACAAATAGATAGAATCTCGCACAATTGCGACACCTTCGCCTTATCGTTGTTACCTTTTCCGCTTCCCTTCTCTTTATTCCCCTTAATTCTGTTTATCCTACCCCTAGATCGAATATCATTTGGCAGGTGGATGTTAACTTCATTAGTAATGGTGCAACCAATAAATTCTTCAAACTCTTATGGTACAGTTTGTTGTTTTGCTGGGACATTCAGTTCGTTGCTTTCCATCTCTAGAGAGCACGCCTCATTCTGATTGTTTAGTTTGAATTAGCACATTGAGGACAAAACATCTCTTTTGGTTCCATCTACTGCAGAACCTACTGGACAGAACAAAGTCGAGGGAAGAAGTATGCGAGTCAAGTATCCGTGATGACCAACTGATGAAAATCACATTTGAGTGGCCCAGTCGTTTGATCTGCTCCAACACTACCGTTCCGGCTTTCAGATTGAGTAACCTGTACCCACGTCTACTGCAAACCTACTAGACAGAATAAAATCGAGGGAATAAGTATATAAACTCTTTAGTTAATCAAGATGAATAGATTTGCCTATCCGCAGACAGCTCTGAATCAGTTTTTACCCTTTCTTTTCTAGAAAGATAAGAACAATACCCAGTATGATCCTCTTCTTTTGTACCAGCTTCACTGAGGAGCCAATTAGTACAAAAATGTCTTTTGAATTTCATAGTTTTGGTCATGATGCCATCATACCGCATGCATGGTGCTTATGCAACTATAAGTCTATAACTACAGAAATGTACCTTTCTTTGCCTACAGCTAAATATGACCCGTCTTAGATGGTTTGGAAGAACTAATATATGTACTCTCCCTTTTGCCTACTTTTGGGTATGAATAGTTCAACTGATTTTTGGTGATTCAGATTATAGTATCCAGCTTTCCTGGCTCTATTTTGTGCATCTAAATTTTTTGTGTGCAAAAATGTTCCTGAAAAGACATGAGTTGTATAGTTCAGCATCCTGCTTTGTGGTAGGTTGATAATATTCCATTTTTATGATTACCCTGCTTTAGATTATTCTTGTGTGCCTTGTGCAGCCTTTCCATTCTAGGCATCATTTCTCAATTGTTTGGGGTCCAATTCTACAAATGCTTGGATGTGTTGGTTCGGCCTTCTGTTAATCTCCAGATGATAGGTGAGGCAGGCAAGTTAATTCTCTGGTTTCTCATGATACTTCTAAAATCTATTGCATAGTAGGATACGTGCCTGAAATGTGTGCACACTTACAATTTCGGTTGTTGTGGAGTTAAATTATAAATTGATTTGACACGATAGATATATATAGAAAAAGCTTTCAACCTGAAAGTGCAACTATCCCTAGGTGGTTTTGGTAATTCATAACAACATATAGCTCATTGAGCTAATGCTATTCCAAGATGATTATTTCAGGAAAGCTCAATGATTGGCATGGCATGGATGTGAAAGTGGAACCCTCAAAATGCTAAGGACAAAGGATTGGCTCAAGCTCAAAAGCTCAAGACTCTTCATTTTATATTTTAGTGATCCAAGATCACATTGAGTCTTTAGGAAAAGCCAATACTATCAATAAGGGATGAGGTGTTGCTTAATGAGCCTCTTGCTTCATGTGCTTAGTGATATGCTCCAAAACCCTCAACTACTTTCCCATATCCACATGTAACCTAAACCCTAAGCCAAACTTGGTCCTACCGATTCTTCCTATCCGGCGCCATCGAGTTTCACTTGTCATTAGCCACTGCCAAACCCTAGCAATTCGGTCCTACCGATAGGGATCTCGGTCTCACCGAGATGGGGTTGCAAACTCTCTGTTTCCCTTTCGTAACTTTTCGGTCTCACCGAAAGAGCGAATCGGTCCCACCGAGATTGCAATGTAAACTCAGTGTTTCCCCTTTGTAACTTTTTGGTCTAACCGAGTTCCACTCGGTCTCACCGAAAGAGCAAATCGGTCCCATCGAGTTTGCCTGACCAACTCTTTGGTTAGCTAATTACCAAATTTGGTCTCACCGAGTTTGTGTAATCGGTCTCACCGAGATTATGTTATGCTCAAACCCTAACCATATCGGTCATACCGAGTTGCATGTCAGTCCCACCGAAAATCTCTAACGGTCACTAGGTTTACATTTTCGGTTCGACCGAGTTTGTTGATTCGGTCCCATCGAGATTGGAAAACTGTGTAACGGTTGGATTTTGTGTGGAGGCTATATATACCCCTCCACCTCCTCCTCATTCGATGAGAGAGCCATCAGAACACATACACCATTCCAACTCATATGTTCTGAGAGAGAACCACCTACTCATGTGTTGAGACCAAGACATTCCATTCCTACCATATGAATCTTGATCTCTAGCCTTCCCAAGTTACTTTCCACTCAAATCTTCTTTCCACCAAATCCAAATACTATGAGAGAGAGTTGAGTGTTGGGGAGACTATCATTTGAAGCACAAGAGCTAGGAGTTCATTACCTACACACCATTTGTTACTTCTTGGAGAGTGGTGTCTCCTAGATTGGCTAGGTGTCACTTGGGAGCCTTGTAGCGACCAGACCTCAAACAGTCTGATCTCTGTGCTCCGGTGTCATCCCTGGATCAGTAATGCTGACACCACACAGTACTCGGAGGATTTATAGCAGAGTAGCAATCACACACTTATTACATCGAGTGTCTCAAAAAAGAACTTATTATAATAAATATGGCTTAAGGCCATCTAATAACGATAACAGCGGAAGGCTTGGAAGATAAGTGAGTCCATCAACTCCAACGGCATCACTGAGTATAGAACCACGACCTAAAACTCCTTAATCATCGTCTGAAAAGTCTGCAACATTAACGTTGCAGCCCGAAAACGGGTCAGCAGATGGAATATGCTGGCAAGGTAACACATAGAGAGTAATGGAAATGCAACAACTATACTATATGCATATTTGGCTGGTGGAAAGCTCTATGGTTACTGTTTTTGCGTAAAGCCAATTTTTCCCTACTTCAAAGTAATAAAATTAATTACTATTATGGTGGTTGTGAAACATTGAGAATGGTTGACAGCATTCTCAATCCCAATTAAGTAACATCATTAAAACCCATCAAAATTAATTTAGAGTAACATGTTGAGATTCACATGATAATCCAAGTACTAGATACTCAAGATGTCCATGACCGGGGACACGGCTAACCATGATTAGTTTGTTACACTCTGCAGAGGTTTGCGCACTTTTCCCCACAAGACAAGATCGCCTCCGTTTGGTTTCTCGCACTGCAGGGTGTTTGAGAAGACGGATGACCGAGACACAGTCTTTCAGAAGCGCTAGCACCTTACGACGGGTAGACTGGTACACCTACTTTCCCCTACATCTGCTAGTCTACCACTGTAAGAGTTCGCACAACTTAGTCAACTATGCCAGAGCCCATAATGGCTTGTGGCTGCACACGGAAGTTTCTAGTATGAATAATCTCATGATCCCTTTGGGCCTGGGTGGCGGTCCAAAGAAAAACAGGCAAGTCCTGGTAACCCCAGGTGCCTCAATCCACCCAGATGTGTGTTAGGTTGCCACCTTAGATAAACCCTTAATTATCAATCTCACATCTGTCATGGATATCACTCACCCAATCCACGTCTACTAGCATAGCATGGCATAATAAGCAAACGTAGAAGTAACTCCCAAAGGTTTGATAATAAACAGGTAATAGGTACTACCTCATCTACTTCCCATCCCACAATTTAATTAGATCCTAATCATGCAATGTGTGAGGATTGATCTAATGCAATAAAACTGGGTTGTAGAAAAGGTATGATCAAAGTGTTACTTGCCTTGCTGATGATCCGCGAAACCTACAGATTCGAAGTAACAGGCGGCGCACTCCGGGTATTCTATCGCAGACAATCAAACACGCATACAATAAGTACTCATCTAATGCACAGGTAAAACTCAAATAGAAGATCTAACCAGAAAGTTCAACTTAAGAACCCTGGTTGCAAAAAGAATCAAATCGAACGAAGCGAAAGAAATCAAACGGCGAAAGAAAACAACTTTGTTCTAGTAATCTGGATCTAGGGCAAATTTTACGGTAGCAAAAACTTGTTTAAGTTGATTATTCGGAAAGAGGGTTTCGAGACGAAACTCCAGGCGCTTGAATCGCCTGATTCCGATAAACGAGCGAAAAGTTATACTAAAACGAAAATCGGATCAGAAATCGCGATCAGAAAATAACCGCGGAAAATTCCAACGAAAAAGAAAAACGACGAACAGTTTTTTTTTAAAAAACTGCACGGAAAACGAGACGGCGGCGAACCTCGAAAGGCGCGCGCTCCGGCGAGTCGGCGGCGGCGGCGGGGCTGGGAGGCGGCGGCGGCTAGGGTTTCGGCTGGGCTGGGGCTCTCGGCCGGGCCTCGGGCGCTATATAAAGGCCCCGGGCCAGGGAGTCCTGGCCGAGTACGGCCCGAAGTCGGTTTCCGTTTTTTTTAATCCGCTCGGAAGAAAAATAAAAAGAAATACTAAACGGACTTCAAAAATCATGAAATAAATTTTGTCGGGTTCCTAAAATCAAGCCCGATAAAGTGAACATTTATCTGGGCCCAAACTACAACTTTGAAAAACACGCATTTTTCCTAAATTCAAATAAAAATACCGAAAAACTCCGAAATAAATCTTATTTGATTTTTTTATTAAATCCTCAATATTTCTATATTTTGGGAAAGTCATTTTATTCCCTCTCTCATATTTTTGTAATAGAAATAATTGATGATAAAATAAATAAAGTCAAATGATTCTGTTTACATAATTTGAGAAACTCAAATATGTAAATAACGAAATCCCCAACTCTCTCCGTAGGTCCTTGAGTTGCTTAGGATTTTCTAGGATCAAAACCAAAAGTAAAATAAAATATGATATGCATGATGACCTAATGTATAACATTCCAAATTGAAAATTTGGGATGTTACAAACCTACCCCCCTTAAGATGAATCTCGCCCTCGAGATTCGGGTTGGCTAGAAAATAGGTGAGGGTGGTCTTTGAGCAAATCTTCCTCTCGCTCCCAAGTGGCTTCATCCTCCGTATGGTGGCTCCACTGAACTTTGCAAAACTTGATAACCTTGCTGCGAGTAACTCGGCTGGCAAACTCGAGGATCTTGACTGGTTTCTCCTCGTAGGTCAAATTGTTATCCAACTGAATTGCTTCTAATGGTACTGTGTCTCTCAAGGGTATGTCAGTCATCTCCGCGCGACACTTCTTCAACTGAGAAACGTGGAACACATCATGCACTCCGGCCAATCCTTCTGGTAATTCCAACTTGTAGGCCACTTCTCCCATACGCTCCAAAACTCGATATGGTCCTACAAATCGTGGCGCTAACTTCCCCTTAACTCCAAAACGCTTAATCCCTCGAAGTGGGGATACTCGAAGATAAGCTCTATCTCCGACTTCGTAAACTGTCTCCTTGCGTTTAGAATCTGCGTAGCTCTTCTGTCTGGACTGGGCTACCTTAAGCCTATCGCGAATCAACTTCACCTTCTGTTCAGACTCTTTAATCAGATCTGGTCCAAACAACTGGCGGTCTCCAACTTCGTCCCATGACAACGGTGTCCTGCACCTCCTTCCGTACAAAGCTTCGAAAGGTGCCATCTTCAAACTGGTCTGATAGCTATTATTGTAAGAGAACTCTGCATATGGCAAGTTATCGTCCCAACTAGATCCATAATCTAGCGCACAAGCTCTCAGCATATCCTCCAAAATCTGATTGACTCTCTCAGTCTGTCCATCTGTCTGCGGATGAAAAGCTGTACTAAATTCTAGCCTAGTATCCAAAGTCTCATGCAACTGCTTCCAGAACTTTGAGGTAAACTGGGTTCCTCTATCTGATACGATGCTCCTCGGAACTCCATGCAAACATACGATCCTAGTCATGTATATCTTTGCCAACTTAGCACTGGTGTAAGTGGTCTTTACTGGGATGAAATGAGCTACCTTCGTCAATCGATCAACTACAACCCAAATCGAGTCATAGCCTGAACGAGTCCTTGGTAATCCCGTGATAAAATCCATGCCTAGCTTATCCCACTTCCATTCGGGTATCGGCAATGGTTGCAACAATCCTGCTGGCTTCTGATGTTCTGCCTTTACTCTCTGACATACATCACAAACTGCTACATACTCCGCAATATCCTTTTTCATTCCGGTCCACTAGAAAATATCCTTCGAATCCAAATACATCTTGGTATTTTCTGGGTGAATCGAATATGGTGAATCATGGGCCTCTTGCAGAATCAACTTTCTAATCTCCGGGTCATTGGGCACGTAAACACGGTCTTCAAACCATAGGGTGTCGTGCTCATACTCACGAAATCCTTTAGCTTTTCCTTTGCTCAGTTTCTCCTTTATAGCGGCAATCTCTTTGTCAGTTTTCTGAGCTTCTCTGATTCTATCCATCAAAGTTGACTGAATTTCCAACGCTGCTACATAGCCTCTCGGAACTATTTCCATGCATAGTTCACGAAGATTTCCTACTAACTCCTTGGGTATTTCTCCCGTCATTAGTGTATTGACATGACTCTTACGGCTTAATGCATCAGCTACTACATTAGCTTTTCCGGGATGGTAATGTAATTTCATATCATAATCCTTGATGAGCTCCAACCATCTCCTTTGTCTGAGGTTCAACTCCTGCGTGAAAATGTACTTCAAACTCTTATGATCCGTGTACACCTCACAATGATTTCCGATGAGGAAATGTCTCCATGTCTTCAATGCATGCACTACGGCTGCTAACTCCAAATCATGCGTAGCATAATTCAATTCGTGGGGCTTCAGTTGTCGTGAAGCATACGAAACAACTCTTCCTTCCTGCATAAGCACTGCTCCAAGTCCTCGACGTGAAGCGTCACAATACACCTCATAATCCTTGGTTTGATCTGGCAAAATCAACACTGGTGAGGTAACCAAACGGTTCTTCAACTCCTGGAAACTTGCCTCACACTCCTCAGTCCATTTGAACTTAGTATCCTTCTTCAGCAACTCCGTCATAGGCTTCGCAATCTTTGAGAAATTCTCAATAAATCTCCGGTAGTATCCTGCGAGTCCAAGAGAACTCCGGATCTCTCCAACTGTTGTTGGTGCTTCCCACTTGGTCACGGTTTCAACCTTAGCAGGATCTACTTCTATACCTTCTCCGGATATAACGTGTCCAAGGAATCCTACTTCCTTCAACCAAAATTCACATTTGCTGAACTTGGCATATAATTGGTGTTCTCTGAGCTTTCCAAGTACCAAACGCAAATGCTCCTTATGTTCCTCTTCATTCTTCGAATATACCAGGATATCATCAATGAACACTACGACGAACTTATCCAAAAACTCCATAAACACTTTGTTCATCATATTCATAAAATAGGCAGGTGCGTTAGTCAGTCCAAATGACATAACGGTATACTCATACAGTCCATATCTTGTGGTGAATGCTGTCTTAGGTATATCCTGTTCTCAAATCTTCAACTGGTGGTATCCTGATCGCAAATCGATCTTGGAAAACACTTTAGCTCCTTGCAATCGATCAAACAGATCGTTGATCATTGGTAGTGGGTACTTGTTCTTGATCGTTACTTCGTTCAATCCTCGATAATCAACAACCATCCTTAACGATCCATCCTTCTTCTCCACTAGAAGTACTGGTGATCCCCAAGGCGAAGAACTTGGGCGAATATATCCCTTATCCAGTAACTCCTTAATCTGCTTCTTAATTTCCACCAAATCTTTTGCTGGCATCCTATATGGTCTCTTCGATATTGGCCCAGTGCCTGGCAAAAGCTCAATCAAAAACTCAATGTCTCTATCTGGTGGCATGCCTGGCAACTCTTCGGGAAATACATCAGGAAAATCCTTTACCCCTGGTACTTCCTCCTGCACAACTCCTGATAATGAATTTACTTGTGTCCTGTTTGGCGCATGTCGGGATACATACTTGATCCTTCTTCCTTCTGGCGTTGTGAGCAAAATTGTCTTACTGGCGCAATCGATGTTCCCCCCATACATCGATAGCCAATCCATACCAAGAATCACATCCAGACCTTGGGATTCCAGAATAATTAAATCCGTTGGGAAAACATGCCTTCCTATACTTAATGGCACTTGAAAACATCCTTGACTGGCCATGTACTCCGCTCCTGGTGAGCTTACTAGCATAGGTGTTTTAAGAATCCTAGTGGGCAGACTATACTTTTCCACAAATCCCCTTGATATGTACGAATGCGATGCACCAGTATCAAAAAGAACGAGTGCAGTAAATGACTTAACCAAAAACTTACCTAGTACTGCATCGGGCTGAGCTTCAACCTCCTCCACATTAACGTGGTTCACCTGTCCCCTATTGAAAGGGTTCGGCTTCTTTCCAGAACTTCCATTGCCGTTTTGTCCTTCAGGACAGTCATTTGCATAATGTCCTGGCTTCGAACACTTATAGCAAGTGACGTGGCTCAAGTCCTTCTTGGCTGGGGTTGATGGGGTGCTGCGGTTCTGTCCATTGCTTCCTCCATTCCCATTACCATTCTTGGTGCCATTGTGATTGTGCGAGCTACCTACTCCATGGGTATGCTGAAAATGTCCTCCTGGCCTAGGGGTAAAACGTGGCTTCTGTTGAGCTCCTGAATTATACTTTTCTTGTCCATACTTCCTCTTGCGGTTCTCAATTTGCTGCTGCTTCCCTTCAATCATAAGAGCACGATCTACCAACTCCTGGTAGTTGTTGAAGGTGGCTACCATCAACTGCATACTCAACTCATCATTCAGTCCTTCCAGGAATTTCTCCTGCTTAGCTGCATCCGCAGCAACGTCATCTGGGGCATAACGTGCTAGCTTACTAAACTCCTCCACATACTGGCCAACTGTCCGTCCTCCTTGGCGCAAGTTGCGAAACTCACGCTTCTTCATGGCCATTGCTCCTGCTGAAACATGGGCAGTACGAAAAGCCTGCTGAAACTGGTCCCATGTGACAGTGTCGATTGGGAAGGTGGCTGTGAAATTCTCCCACCAAGATGCTGCGGGTCCTTCTAACTGATGTGCGGCAAACTTAACCTTCTCCACATCTGTGCATCCTGCTGTGGTCAACTCTCTAGTTATCTTGCGGAGCCAATCATCTACTACTATCGGCTCGGTGCTACTGGAAAACACCGGCGGATTCAGCCTAAGAAAACGGGCTAAGTGGTCAACAGGTGGTGGTGGTGGTGGGTTGTTGTTGTTGTTCCCCTGATTCTGATTCTGAACTAGCAACTGCATCAAGGTGTTCTGCTGCTGGATCAACTGGGTGAGCTCCGGCGGAAAGGCAAATCCGGGGTCACGTCTCGGAGGCATCTGAGGGTTTAGAAAAGATGAGATATAAGAATAGAGAGGGTCTAAAGGGAAAACACTACCCATATGCACATGAGGCAAAAGCACACAATTCACTTCAATCAATCAAACAAGACATACAATCGGTCTAGCTATCGCAAAAGTGCTCGGACTACTATATTTACATAGTGGACTACTACTACTGATGAGGTGGTCTACTAGAAATATTCTACGGTTGTAGACTCCATGATATCTGCTCCTGATTCATCCACATAGTCATCATTGCTACTATCTTGTTCCGAGTCGGTGGCGTCAATGATGATGTAGTCCTCCGGGCTAATCTCCTTGGGTTCTTCGTCTTCATCTACTGGTGTCGGGCCTCCCATAAATATGCCAATCTTCTTTGTTAGGTCGGCATTCTTATCCACCAATACTTCAATTTCTTCTTCATAATCTTTGCATGTAG
>NC_053022.1:239283373-239353056 GCF_003073215.2 Triticum urartu
AGACTCATAAATTTCCTCCTCTATACCATCCAACAGGCTGTCTAACTTACAATTATGTTGGGAATATTTGGTAGCTACTGCTACTTGGTCATATACCAAATTAACGGGCACTTGTTTCCCATCTAACCCTAAAGGTCCGACCCAGGCCATGTGATTCGGATCAAGCTTGGTATACCGTGTTTTCACCATGGCCCAGGCCTCTCGCGCACCCTCCCGGCAGGCCGATATTTTCCATAATTGGATACGTAGCCATGCTCCCTTGAATAGCTCTACAAGCTCCTCCATACTTCCTGGAGGGGAGGCAGATGGCCATAAGGCTTTAGGAACACTCCGCATTGCCTGCCGAGCTTGCTTGTGCATTTGCGACAGCCCTCGCAGCAGATCGTCTGACAATCCGGACATCTCCTCTTCGGGGCGTCCTGTCAACATACCTGCAAACATAGCTTTGTCAGTTCCTTTCATATCCGAACTATTATAAGGTAAATTCGGCCACATACTGAATATGCCGCCGCGCAGCCTTTTATTCTCCTTCACGGAGTTGGCCAGTTGGGCCTGTACATCTTTCAGATCGTCACCCAATCGGGCATTCGAATCCTGGAGCTTGTTCTTCTCTAGCACGACTTTTGTGAGCACACGCTCGCCCGCGGCTAGCAGTTTCTTGGCCTCTCG
Organism: Triticum urartu; assembly: GCF_003073215.2. NCBI lineage: Eukaryota > Viridiplantae > Streptophyta > Magnoliopsida > Poales > Poaceae > Triticum > Triticum urartu. Next base: position 239,284,043 of record NC_053022.1, read on the forward strand.
TTCTCCGCCTTGGGCAGCTTTCAGTTGTTCTTGTAGTTGACCTAGTGATCCTAATAAGAGGCGAGCAACCGTGTTAGCATTATTGGTATACCATTAAGTTTTCTCGATGGAGGGAAACGTTACCAGGAGACGCCTTCTTGGATTTCTCCAGTTCAGCACCGGCAGCCGTTAGCTGCGTCTGACACTTTTCTAGCTCCTGGGCTAGCAGGTCGTTCTTCCCCGTGAGAACCTAGTTATATAATGATACTTAAATCAGTTGTACCAACTGCTTCCTGTCTCAGGGGCTACTGGCATACAGTTATCATATTCGGGCAAAGTATACTTACCCGCACATCTTTTAAATGGTGCTTTGTGGCTCTGTTAAGCCCATCTCAAGCAGCTCGGATATATGCATCAACCGAGCTGAAGGCGTTAAATGCCTCTTCTGAAAAGCCGGGGTCTTGTAAAACGGCCCTGCGGCGCTGATGATTCATGGCGCTCTCCACTTCCGAGTTAGTGACGGATACATCGTCTGAATCCTCGGCCGGAGGACAGTCCGGCGTTACCCCCGCATCAGCCCCTGTCTTTACAGCAGGATCTGGATCCTGGCTGTGGGAAGTATGACAATGCGGTGGGTGAGGCAGAATGAGAGAACTCTTTCGGATAAGATGTCTCCTGATTACTTACATGTGAAGCAGGGAGAAGGCCGGGATAATCGGCGATGATAGCCACCTCTATGCCGTCATAGCTCTCCTGATAAAACACCCCATCCTTGAGCGCCACGAATATATCTGGATCCTCCTCGAATCCGGGATCAAGGTCCCGATTGTGGCCCTCGGGCTATGGGCCGGGGCTGTGAAGCCCTTTAGAAATCTTTCTCTAGTGCTGTTATAAATGGACGGGTTAATACCAGTTGAAAGCAGCTCGGGGAGCAGAGTGAGTAGAGCAGAGGAGTTGGGACTTACCCAACTAGGTGGACTGTACATGGAAAATCCATCCCTGTGCTTGATACGTAGAAATTCCTCTTCCTCCCCTTTGAACAGTTCGACCAATATTTTGGCCAGAGCGGTAGGGGTATCCGAACCCTTCCGGCCACAGCGGGAGGCGTCGTCTTCCCCGTTGTAGTGCCACATGGGGAGACTTGTGTACTGGAGTGGCTGAACCCCCCGCACTATCGAAGTCGCCATTACTTCCACTATTGATAACCTGGACTGAGCGAGTGTTCTTATCTTGCTCATGAGTTGACGAACTTTCGCACTATCTTCCTACTCGAGGCTCCGAGGGCGCCAGCTGTGGCGTTTCTTCAAAGGAGCGCTTGTGAATTCGGGAAGCCCCCTCCGAACTGGGTCTGGAAGTGCCACGTCCTCAATATAGAACCATTCAGAGGTCCACTCTTCGGGTGCCTTCTTTGGTGTGCCGTTCAGGTATCCGGTCTCGGCGATGCGCCATATTTCGGCTCCGCCTACTTCAAATATTGATCCCTCGTGGTTGCGCGGGACAAGACAGAATAGTTTTCTCCACAATTCGAAATGGGCTTCACAACCCAGGAATAACTCACAAAGAGCGACGTAACCCGCGATATGCACGAGGGAGGCAGGAGTAAAGTTGTGTAGTTGGAGGCCATAATACTCCAGAAGCCCTCGGAGGAATGGATGAATTGGAAATACGATGCCTCTTAGGAGATAAGGGACGAAGCATACTCGTTCCCCCTGGATGGAATGGGGAAATTTTCAGCCCGTGCCTCCCCGTTGAAGGAGGTCAGTCCTGCTCGAACAGGGACTAGATCTGTGGGGGGGGGAGGGGGAGAAATCCCTGTGTTTGCAGCTTCACCAGCTGACTGTGGGATACGGAACACCTCTCCCATTCGCCTTTTTTGGGGATGCAGGGGTGGGATGAAGAGCTAGGAGCATCGACCATGTTGGAATGGATTTTCCTGGCGTGCTCAGAGGATTTTTCCGTGTGGTGTTGATTGGATCTGGGATCCAATCTCATTAAATAGACGATGTCCCTCGCATGGCTGGGGGTTATGTGCAAAAGTACTCTGACCTCTCGCATTCGTTCGACGCATGGAAACTGAAGTTGTTGATACACAGAAGTCAAGGGGTACACCATTAAATGGAAGGCCGAACACACTACTTGGAAGTCATCGGTGAAGGAACCTGCCTTGCAATGCCGATGACAATCTATGTGCCGAACACCTCGTCATTGAAGACCGGTTCGGGGGCTACTGAGGGAGTCCTGGACTAAGGGGTCCTCGGGCGTCCGACCTGTTAGCCATGGGCCGGACTGATGGGCTGTGAAGATACGAAGACCGAAGACTGCACCCGTGTCTGGATGGGACTCTCCTTGGCGTGGAAGGCAAGCTTGGCGATCAAATAAGTAGATTCCTTTCTTTGTAACCGACCTTGTGTAACCCTAGATCCTCCCGGTGTCTATATAAACCGGAGTACTTAGTCCGGAGGGGTGACAATCATTACCATAGTCGTACAGGCTAGGCCCTTAGGGTTTAGCCATCTCGATCTCATGGTAGATCAACTCTTGTAATACTCATATTCATCAAGATCAATCAAGCAAGAAGAGGGGTATTACCTCCATAGAGAGGGCCCGAACCTGGGTAAACATCATGTCCCCTGTCTCCTATTACCATCGACCTTAGACGCACAGTTCGGGACCACCTACCCGAGATCCGCCGGTTTTGACACCGACAGCCACCAACAATGATACTGAAGCCAATGACGTTGTCATGACTGAAGATAATGTGGGGCCTGAAGCCAATGTTGTGCCTGAAGCTCATGTGCAACCTAAAGCCCATGTGGATGCTGAAGCCACTGTTCCATCTCCTAGGCCTCACACAATTGAACAGGCCTTCGATCATGGACAACCGGTCACTGCGAAATGGCCAATCATGGTGCCTCCCACTACTCCCGGACCTCAGTATGACTATCATGTGGAGCAGAGGCCCCAGGTTTAGAAGCCAAAGCCTAGGCTGCCAAGGCTTCCAGGCGTTGCAACCTCCCCAGGATCGTTCAGTGTGAACAGCTTCAGAGCCCACAACACCTTCTTTGATAGCGCCAAGAATCCTTACTCGAAGCCAAAGATCTCTTCTGATCGCTTCTGGAGCTATCAGCAGCGCAGCTACTACTCTTGCATCCTATACAATCAAGAGCGAATCTTTCAACACATGCGTCTTGATTGTGAAGCCATTGCTGGGCTGCCCTGTCTGGAAGAAGCCCTTGACTGCTTCAGGGAGGTTGGTCTTCTATAGTTCGTCACTGACAAAGAACACTGGAATGAAGAGCTCCTGCAGCAGTTCTACGCCACACTTCACATTTGTGGCTACAACAGGGATCCCAAGACATGGGTCCTTGAGTGGATGTCAGGAGATGTGCACCATGAAGCCAAAGCTCAAGACATTATTGAGCTTACTTCCCTGCCCACTCCCGGTGAACTCTATGAGCCTGGTTGTCAGCTACACCAAAATGAATTGTAGAGTATCTTCCAATGGCCTGAACCAAATATGAGTCAGATGCTCAGCATGATGAAGCCATTGCCTCAAGATGCTGATTATCCCAAGGAATTCTTCGTCAAGGAACTTGAGTACCTGCCCCGCACAGTCTATCATATTCTGAGGCATACTCTCTGGCCCATCAAGGAATACTTAACTGAAGCCAAACTTGAAGGGGCCATGAAGACTTTGGTAGTCTATATTGTCAATGGGATCAGATTCAATTCCCGGATTTCTTCATTAGACAGCTTGATGCATCTGGAATTGATCTGTTTGGCTTGAAGTTTTATGCTCCATGGGTGATGCGCTTAATCAAGCTTCACTCTTCTGTCGACTATCAGCCCTCAGCGCGCAACCATCTTGTCTTTTTGCCTGAGGTTGATCTATCAGTTGAAGCCATCTACCCTGAGCCTGCCAAGGAGCCACTTTATCTTCATAATGTTGATCACCAAAGCTTCACGCAGCCAATAGAAGGCACTCATGTTCCCAATGCTGCAACTCCTGCTTATCCTCTGGCTGGCAATATACGTGTGCCTCACCATGCAAACACTAAAGTCACTGAAAGCACCATTGCTCAAAGGCTTCGGAAGCGATCTCGTGTACTCAATGACCGAGAACTTCTTGTGGCATCACATCAAAAACAGGATAGGCATCATGACTGGCTACAGCATCAGATGCAGAGCATCTTGGTGGATGTCAATCACATTCACAATCTTTCCACCAAGAACTCCTTTGTTGCCCATGAAGCCTATCGGCGGTCTTAGAAGAGTCTCACACTGCTATGCTCTGAAGGCGATCTTCGCAAAGACGGCTTCACAGAGGGCTTCAAATTTGATTCCAAACCTCCCCAGAATGCAAGCTGGCGTATGACTCCTTCCGTTGAAGATTCTGAGTATTCATATTCGGCTGCAACTGTTGTTGCAAGAGTCTTCGATGAAGAAGACGATGCCACTTCACCAACCATGGCTTCACTGCATATCGACACTACACCAGGCCCCTCTACACCACCGAACTCCAATGTCAACCCTGCTCCTACATCTACTCCCAATGGGAATGAGTAGATACTCTATGTCTTCAAACCTTTTTGGTCCTTACTGACAAAAGGGGGAGAAGCATATGAGTTGATAGTCTCCAAGCAGGTCCTTTATGGGTGGTTGCTACTTTTTGCCAAGTGATTACAACCCTCGTCTTTTGATACATTTGGTTCTTTTGGTTGTAACACTTAAACTTTATGGTCGTTTGCTACTTTTTCTTCTACTTCGTGATGCGATGATAAATTCCGCATGAAGTCATTCCGCACACGTCCATTTTTCATTATGCATGTCATTATCTTCATTATATCTTTATATGCATGATGCATTGTCTTCATTAGTTGAAGAGGATCTCCATAAAGTAAAACCTACCATGTGCATTTGCATTCAAAAGCAAACTACTTATATGCACATCTCCAGGGGGAGCCTTTTGCCACTTATGAAGACAATGCTTCAATCCTTAAACTTTCACATACTTTTATCCCCATTTAAAACTTCAACCAGTTTGTCATCAATCACCAAAAGGGGGAGATTGTAAGTGCATCTAGTGCCACCCCTAGTTCGTTTTGGAGTATTGACGACAAACTTGGTTGAGGGACTAATGTGTTTGTGAGAATTGCAGGATAACACAGGTAGTAGTCCCTCATGGATTCGGTTTACCTACCAGAGATGACCCCTAAAAATGTGTGAAGACATTGAAGACAATGGTGGTCTGTGAAGAGTTTCACATTGAAGACTATGACATGAGAAGACATCATATGAAGACTATGGAGTACGAAGACATAGTTGTTTCGTAGTTTCCTTTTCTTCTTTGTTGAGTCATAGGAACCACCGCACTGTTAACTGGGGTCCAAGTGAACAAAGTCAGAGTTACTAAAGTGATGCTCAACCAAATCCTATGTCTTCGAGCAAAGACAATGAGAGCAAATCTTATCTAGAGTTGGATGAGTCAGCTTTACTTGTAGCCCAAGTCAAGCTGTCGCGTGTGTTTGAAATCTGACCATTGGACACGTGTTAGTTCCTTAGTGACCCAGGGTCATTTTGGACAAATCAGGTCGGGTTGCCTCCTGGCTGTAAATAGCCCACCCCCTACACCATAAATTTGTGGCTTCTCAGAGTTAGTGCACGACTTTTGTCGTTTGAGAGCAACCCACCTCCGAAGCATTTGAGAGAGAAATCCTTGCAAGGAAAAAGCCCTAAACACCCAGAGCCAAAGAGTGTTAGGCATCACTGAAGTCTTTCTGTCCACGTGATCTGAAGACTTGTTACACTTGAGGACTGTGAATCCTCCAGCTGGTTAGGCGTCGCGTTCTGAGCATCCAAGAGTCATTGTGGATTGCCGGTGAACGAAGTCTGTGAAGGTTTGGAAGTCTCCCTTGAAGACTTACCTGAGGGATTGGGCGAGGATTGTGTGTCCTTAGCTCAAGGGGAATAAGGTGAAGACGCGGTCTTCTGAGTTGAATCTTAGCCTCCCTAACCAGACATACAGTTGTCACAACAACTTGAACTGGTCCAACAAATCCTTGTGCTCACCAAGCAACTGGTTCTATCCTTTACCTCTCTTTACTTACAGTTTGTCTTCGTGAAGTCATTGCCTGCTTGCATGATCTGATTGACTTCATTGTGTGAAGACTGTTGTTGTTTGGCTTCATGCTATCTTCCACCCTGATCCATACTACCTATCTGCTGATAGTCTTCGTGCTTTCACTTCATTGCTTATTTGACCATGGCTTGTCTAGTGATCTACCTTCCTCTGCATATTAATAGGTTCATTTCTACTGTGTGTCTTCAAAGCCCCCGTGTTTTTAAGACTTTCATAAAATCGCCTATTCACCCCCCCTCTAGTCAATAACTAGCACTTTCAGCGGTCGATTCTGATCTAAGCGCCGAACAATGGCGCCTCCGCGTTCAACACACGTGCAGCCCGGTGATGTCTCCTGCGCCTTGATCTAGCAAGGAGGAGGGAGAGGTTGGTGAGAGAGTCCTGGATTAGGTTGTCTCCAGACAGCCGGACTATATCCTTTGGCCGGACTGTTGGACTACGAAGATACAAGATTGAAGAATTCGTCCCGTGTCCGGATGGGACTCTTCTTGGCGTGGAAGGCAAGCTAGGAAATATGTTTATGTAGATCTCCTCCCTTGTAACCGACTCTGTGTAACCCTGGCCCCCTCCCGTGTCTATATAAACCGGAGGGTTTAGTCCGTAGGACAACATACAATCATACCATAGGCTAGCTTCTAGGGTTTAGCCTCTACGATCTCGTGGTAGATCAACTCTTGTAATACTCATATCATCAAGAACAATCAAGCAGGACGTAGGGTGTTACCTCCATCAAGAGGGCCCGAACCTGGGTAAACATCTTGTCCCCTGCCTCCTGTTACCATCCGCCTTAGACGCACAGTTCGGGACCCCCTACCCGAGATCCGCCGGTTTTGACACAGACATTGGTGCTTTCATTGAGAGTTCCACTGTGTCGTCACCGTAAGGCTTGATGGATCTTTCGATCATCACTAGCGATGCGGTCCAGGGTGAGATTTTCCTCCCCTGGCAGATCATTGTATTCGGCGGCTTCGCACTACGGGCCAATTCGCTTGGCCATCTGGAGCAGATCGAGAGCTACGCCACTGGCCATCAGTTCAGATTCGGAAACTTGGACTACAATGCCGACATCCGCGGAGACTTGATCTTCGACGGATTCGAGCCTGTGTCAGGTGCCCCGCTCAGTCAGGACGAACATGACATAACTCTACCATCGAATAGTATTCGGAAGATCGCATCTGCAACCACTCCGGCCGTCAATCTGGAGCAAATGGCGCCATCCGAGAGCGAAGGGATAGACCCCGCCACGGAGGCCGCACTCTCAGTGGCGATTGAGCCGGATACTGACTTCACCCCTTACGAGAGCCGTGTTGCCGAACCACTGGATTTGTCTCCGGCCACGGACTCCGAGCCGCCTGCATCCGCGCCCATCAAATCCGACGGGGCGCCGATCATGGAGTTCACCTCCGCGGATATCTTTCAGCACTCACCTTTCGGCGATGTGCTAAATTCATTAAGGTCTCTCTCCTTGTCAGGAGAACCTTGGCCGAACTATGTCCGGCTAGAATGGGATGCAGATGACGAAGAAATTTGCTGCCCACCCACCACCCACTTAGTAGCCACTGTCGACGACTTAACCGACATGCTCAACTTCGACTCCAAAAACATCAACGGCATGAACGAAGATGCATGAGACGAACAGGAACCAGCACCCACAGGGCGCCGGACAACCACTTCATCACATGATATATACATGGTGGATACACCCAAAGAAGGCAATGGCGAAGAGAAAGTGGAGGATGCCCCCTCCAAGCAACCCAAGCGCCGATGTCAGCGGCGCCGCTCTAAGTACCGCCATAGCAAAAACAGCGATAACAACGCAAGAGAAAATAACAGTCCAGTCAACTCTAGAAGAAACGGCGACGACATCGCCCCAGCGGCAGAGCACGATGAAGCTACAAACGGTGAACATAGTACGGATCCGGCATCTGAACACGGCGACACCGAGGATAAACCTCATCAAACCCCGTCTGGGGAGGAAAATAGTCCGGACGAAGATGCACACATCATCTCGGAAACACACTTGGAGCAAGAGAACCTCCGCAGAAGGCTTATTGCCACAGCGAGGAGTCTGAAGAAGCAGAAACAAAGGCTTAAGGCCGCACAAGATACACTCAATAGCAGGTGGAACAAAGTGCTCGTCAACGAAGCAAAGTATGGTGGAAGTTACCACACAAATAGCTATCCAAAGCACAAGCTATTACCTGAATTCAACGATGAGGCCTTAGAGCCCACACAACTGAAAAATGAAACGGCCAACCGGCCGGATCCACCACCTTGTGACCGCGATAGAGCGGCTAACAAAGTCGCACATAAGTCAACACACGATCTACGTGAGAACTTGTGCCAAAAATCTGGTACGACCAGATCCATTTATGGATCTAGGAAGTGCGCTCTAGCACAAAATCAAAACCGAATACTACAACTGTCCGAACGCCATGGCACATCCCACTACAGGGGTGCCGCACACCCCCTATGTTTCACCGATGAGGTGCTGGATCATGAATTCCTAGAAGGATTCAAACCAGTGAACATAGAGGCGTACGACGGGACCATAGACCCTAGAGTCTGGATCGAGGACTTTATCCTCCATATCCATATGGCTCGCGGAGACGATCTCCATGCCATTAAATACGTGCCCCTCAAGCTTAAAGGACCAGCTCGGCACTGGTTGAAAAGCCTCCCCGAAAACTCAATTGGAAGTTGGGAGGAGCTCGAGGACGCTTTTCAGGCTAATTTTGAAGGGACCTACGTCCGACCTCCGGATGCAGACGATTTAAGTCATATAATCCAACAGTCCGGAGAGTCCGCCCGAAAGCTTTGGAACATGTTTCTCACCAAGAAGAACCAAATCGTCGACAGTCCGGACGCCGAAGCCTTAGCAGCTTTCAAACATAGTGTCCAAGACGAATGGCTGGCCAGACACCTCGGCCAAGAAAAACCGAGAATAATGGCAGCCCTAACAAGCCTCATGACCTGCTTTTGCACGGGCAAAGACAGCTGGTTAGCCCGTAGTAGCACCAACGACCCAAGCACATCCGAAGTCAGGGATGGCAATGGAAAACCACGACGCAACAAAAACAAGCGTCGAAATAGAGAAGATAGCCCAGATAATACGACGGTAAACGCCGGATTCAGGGGCTCTCGACCAGGTCAGCGAAAAAAGCCTTTCAAAGGCAGCAGAGATGCACCGTCTAGCCTAAACACGATTCTTGACAAGCTCTGTCAGATTCATGGCACCCCCGACAAACCTGCAAATCACACCCACAGAGAATGTTGGGTCTTCAAGCAGGCCGGTAAGCTAAACGCCGAACACAAAGGGGAAGAGACACCAAGCGAAGACGAGGACGAACCTTGCCAGCAAAGCACTAGAGGACAGAAAAAATTCCCACCAGAGGTTAAAACGGTAAACATGATCCATGTGACGAAGAGGAGAAGCAAACATGCACTCCGAGACACACACGCCATAGAGCCCGTCACCCCTAGGTTCAACCCCTGGTTGGCCTGCCCGATCACTCTTGATCGCGGGGATCACGCGACAAGCATCCAGCACGAAGGATTGGCGGCCTTGGTGTTAGACCCAATAATAAACGGATACCATTTCACAAGAGTCCTCATGGACGGCGGCAGTGATCTAAATCTGATATATCAGGACACAGTCCAATGGGGATAGACCCGACACAAATAAGCCACAGTAATACTACCTTCAAGGGAGTAATACCAGGCCAAGAGGCCCGCTGTACGGGCTCTCTACTGCTAGAGGTTGTATTCGGTTCTCCCGATAACTTCCGAAGCGAAAGGTTAACTTTCCACATCGCTCCATTCCGAAGTGGATATCAAGCACTACTCGAAAGAACGGCTTTCGCTCGTTTTAATGCAATACCGCATTACGCTTTTCTCAAGCTTAAGATGCCCGGTCCACGTGGCACCATCACAGTTAGCAAAAAAACTGGGTGCTTTCTACGCGCGGAAGAGGGTGCGGCAGCTTTAACAGCCGCGAACTAGATGGCCTCACCAACCAGAAAAAATGATAGGTCGTCAAGACCATGGACACAGTTAGACGAGTCCGGTGCACCACTACATATACATGAGATTAGTTTGATGATCAAACCCTCCTAGACGGTACCAGGGGCTTCCCGCGTGTAATCAGGGCCAGTCCGGCTCAACTTGACTTATCTTGAATTTTAATAGTTCATTGATAATAACCAATTTTTTTGGCACGGCAACTTTCACCTAAGTTCTTCCCTTTTACAGATGACAATCGTGCTACACCCGTCCAGGACACGGCACAACAGAGATACAGGCGCAGATGTGCAGCAGGGACCCGCCCAAAGGTTTCTTTTTAGATTAAGACCCGGCGTAAACCTTTTTTACTGCCTCTTGTTGTTCACATCCTCTGGATACTCAACACAACCGAGAAGGATGCTGACGTTATTGGCATGTGGCCACATCAGGATATTGCACGTACCTGGACACCCAGGGTTTATTATTAAGGGCATTGTTCAGCCCGGTATATGTTATAAAGACCGAATACCTTAGGGAGTGTTCGACATCGCGAGTTTGGTCCTATATGCATCAGCTCCGAATCATGTCTTTGGTCAAATGTTGGGTTTGCCCGGCTCCCATGTTTTGGTACCTTACGTACCGCTATATCGGCTAAGGTAGCACTGGGAGAACTACTGCGATTATGCCCTAGTTCATCCGGATGAGCACCTCAGAAGAGAAAGCCGAAAACTAACTGTCATGATATAGCGCGAGACTGGTCAACTACTCGATGACTCAACGGAATCTTCGGGATTCCTCCGCATTAACGAAGGGCCGTTTCCCGGTCATGTGCGTATGCGCCCCGTAGTCGGACGAGCGTAGAAGTACCAGGAGCTATATGGTAGCCCCACCGTCAAACTCCTATGGCTAAGTGAAAGTGTTAAAGCAATATAGTCCGATTGCCTTGTTCGCTGTGCTACTACCTCCTTAATGGACCAAGACATTGGATCAAGTGTGAATACGCGTTATTTTTTTGCGAACACCCCCGCATTATGTGCGTGGGGGCGGAAGCCGACGACTGCAAACTTTCAGGTTATATACATATATACATAAACGGCCGCACAGGAGGCATCATAATACTTTCAGGCAAAAGTATAAACATAGCCTTGATAACTCAATAAAACATTGTTTCTACAATGGGAGTACATGTCACTAGAACATAATATTCTTCGAGCACTGAGCCTCTATCGAACGAGCGCCTTCAAGAACTTCTTCAAAGTAGTGCTCGGCAGCCACTCGGCCTACGACCGAACCCGGTGTTGCAACAGTGGTGGCCTCCATCTCTGCCCAATATGTCTTGAAACGGGCAAAGGCCATCCGTGCACCCTCTATGCACTCCGATCTCTTTATAGCATCGATGTGCGGCACAACACCAAGGAATTGTTCCACTAAACTAAAGTAACTATTCGGCCTTGGCCCTCCCGGCCACAGATGATCCACAACAAACCTCATGGCAAGTCCGGACAACCTATGGAGCTCGGCCCACTCGGCCATTCGCTCATTCAATAGAAGCAGGCGGACTGGAGCATGGAACTGTGACCAGAACAACTTTTTCCACTTCGTGATCTTTTTGATCCTTGAAGTACTCAGCCGCATCAGCAGCACTTGCAGCCAAATCCATGTAGGCGTCCGCAGAACTCCATGGTCGGTCAAGAGGAGCATACTTCGGATCTCCGAACTTAGTTCGCAACAAGAAGGGCTTCCCAGACACGATATCCGCAGCATGATGCAGCTCCTCCTTCGTCGATCTAATTTTGGAGCGGGCTTCCTTGGCAGCTACCAGGGCCTTCTCCAGGTCCGTCGCCCTCGCTCGGCTTTCTTTTTCAAGAAGCTGGTAACGGTCAGCGGCATCGTTCAACTCTACAACCATTTTGGCTATTCTTTCCTTGCTCTGGCAATGCGCGGCCTGTTCGGCCCTCAACTCTTCGACCGCCTTTAGAGCGGCCGCATTGCTACTCCTTGCTTGTTCCTTGGCTCGGGCAAGCTCCGCCCGAAGGGTCTCCACGGTGGCAGCTCCATCTGCAGTCACAACATACTAAAGATACTAGCATCATGCTCCTCTTACTATGTGACGATCACCAGAAAAATCACTTACCATGTGCCTCGTCAAGCCGCTTGTTGACAAGCACGATGTCGGCATCGGCCGCATCAAGTAGCCTCTTTAGCTCGGGAAACCCATCAGTCTGGCTAGCCACCGGAACCTCAGCCACCTGCACATAAAGGCAATCGGGTTATTACCTGGGACTATGATCCTCGGTTTGCCGCCGTTCTCGACGACAACCAGAGTCTCACGGGCTACTATCTGCATAGGGCACACCTAACATGTGCAGTACTGTCAAAAACATACACTATTTTGCGTACCTCAAAGCCTTTCAGCAAACTCATAAAAGCTTCATGCAATCCGCTTTCAGCGGATGAAATCCTTTCAATTACCGTACCCATTAGCGTACGATGTGCTTCTGAGACGGCCGCTTGCCCCAGAAGATCCTTCAGTGCGTCCGACCACACACTATACGATTCCGGACTCTTGTTGTTTCTCTCCTTAGGAGCCGGATACTGAGGACTCTGGGTAGCCAAAAGGTTATCCTCTGGCCTTGGCGGATCAGGAGATACTCTCCGCGACGACACTTCAGGGTCGCCCGCCTCATGAGGCGGGGTGTCAGGGGGAGGCGTTTCGCTCTCCATCATCTCCGGAAGAAGATCCCCCGAAGGTGAACTCTGTCGAGAAGGGCTACGATCCGGACTACAATTTATAAGCTTCGGTTATTGTCTTCGGAAGTAAGGTAGGATATTTTCACTATTAAGTACTTTTTGATTACTTATAGCTCAGTAGAGGGCTAATCCCCGCGCGGACATTGTGCAGCAAGAATACCTGATAACCCACAAGTATAGGGGATCGCAACAGTTTTCGAGGGTAAAGTATTCAACCCAAATTTATTGATTCGACACAAGGGGAGCCAAAGAATACTCTCAAGTATTAGCAGCTGAGTTGTCAATTCAACCACACCTGGAAACTTAATATCTGCAGCAAAGTGTTTAGTAGCAAAGTAATATGATAGTAGTGGTAAGGTAGCAAAAGGTAACAGTAGTAAAAGTAATGTTTTTGGTATTTTGTAGTGATGATAGCAATAGCAACGGGAAAGTAAATAAGCGAAGAACAATATATGGAAAGCTCGTAGGCAATGGATCGGTGATGGAGAATTATGCCGGATGTGGTTCATCATGTAACAGTCATAACCTAGGGTGACACAGAACTAGCTCCAATTCATCAATGTAATGTAGGCATGTATTCCGAATATAGTCATACGTGCTTATGGAAAAGAACTTGCATGACATCTTTTGTCCTACCCTCCCGTGGCAGCGGGGTCCTTACGGAAACTAAGGGATATTAAGGCCTCCTTTTAATAGAGTACCGGAACAAAGCATTAACACATAGTGAATACATGAACTCCTCAAACTACGGTCATCACCGGTAAGTATCCCGATTATTGTCACTTCGGGGTTAACGGATCATAACACATAATAGGTGACTATAGACTTGCAAGATAGGATCAAGAACTCTCATATATTGATGAAAACATAATAGGTTCAGATCTGAAATCATGGCACTCGGGCCCTAGTGACAAGCATTAAGCATAGCAAAGTCATAGCAACATCAATCTCAGAACATAGTGGATACTAGGGATCAAACCCTAACAAAACTAACTCGATTACATGATAAATCTCATCCAACCCATCACCGTCTAGCAAGCCTATGATGGAATTACTCACGCACGCGGTGAGCATCATGAAATTGGTGATGGAGGATGGTTGATGATGACGATGGCGACGGATTCCCCTCTCCGGAGCCCCGAACGGACTCCAGATCAGCCCTCCCGAGAGGTTTTAGGGCTTGGCGCGGCTCCGTATCGTAAAACGCGATGAATTCTTCTCTCTGATTTTTTTCTCCCCGAAACACAATATATAGAGTTGGAGTTGGAGTCAGAGAGGCACCAGGGGGCCCATGAGGTAGGGGGGCGCCCCCACCCTCGTGGACAGGTGGTGGGCCCCCTGGCCTTCATCTTTTGCAGGTATTTTTTATATTTTCCAAAAAGTTGCTCTGTGAAGTTTCAGGTCATTCCGAGAACGTTTGTTTCTGCACATAAATAACACCATGGTAATTCTGCTGAAAACAGCGTCAGTCCGGGTTAGTTCCATTCAAATCATGCAAGTTAGAGTCCAAAACAAGGGCAAAAGTGTTTGGAAAAGTAGATACGACGGAGACGTATCAACTCCCCCAAGCTTAAACCTTTGCTTGTCCTCAAGCAATTCAGTTGATAAACTGAAAGTGATAAAGAAAAACTTTTACAAACTCTGTTTGCTCTTGTTGTTGTAAATATGTAAAGCCAGCATTCAAGTTTTCAGCAAAGATTATAACTAACCACATTCACAATAACGCATAGGTCTCAAGTTTACTCATATCAGCATAATCAACTAGCGAGCATAATAATAAATCTCGGATGACAACACTTTCTCAAAACAATCATAATATGATATAACAAGATGGTATCTCGCTAGCCCTTTCTGAGACCGCAAAACATAAATGCAGAGCACCTTTAAAGATCAAGGACTGACTAGACATTGTAATTCATGGTAAAAGAGATCCAGTCAAGTCATACTCAATGTAAACTAACAATAATGAATGCAAATGACAGCGGTGCTCTCCAACTAGTGCTTTTTAATAAGAGGAGGATGACTCAACATAAAAGTAAATAGGATAGGCCCTTCGCAGAGGGAAGAAGGGATTTGTAGAGGTGCCAGAGCTCATTTTGAAACAGAGGTGAATAATATTTTGAGCGATTACTTTCATTGTCAACATAACAACCAAGAGATGGCAATATCTTCCATGCTACACACATTATAGGCGGTTCCCAAACAGAATGGTAAAGTTTATACTCCCCTCCACCAACAAGCATCAATCCATGGCTTGCTCGAAACAACGAGTGCCTCCAACTAACAAGAGTCCAGGGGGAGTTTTGTTTGCAATATTTTGAATAGTTTGCATAAAGCATTGGACTGGGCATCCCGGTGACCAGCCATTTATCTCGTGAGTGAGGAGCGGAGTCCACTCCTCTTGAGAATAACCCGCCTAACATGAGATACGGACATCCCTAGTTGATACATGAGCTATTCGAGCATACAAAACAGGATATTATTTGAAGGTTTAGAGTTTGGCACATACAAATTTACTTAGAATGAAGGTAGATACCGCTATAGGAAGGTATAGTGGACTCATTTGGAATAACTTTGGGGTTTATGGAGTTGGATGCACAAGCAGTATTCCCGCTTAGTACAGGTGAAGGCTAGCAAAAGACTGGGAAGCGACCAGCTAGAGAGCGACAACAAGTCATGAACATGCATTAAAATTAATTCAACACCGAATGCAAGCATGAGTAGATATAATCCACCATGAACATAAATATCGTGAAGGCTATGTTGATTTTGTTTCAACTACATGCGTGAACATGTGCCAAGTCAAGTCACTTAAATCATTCAGAGGAGGATACCACCCTATCATACCACATCATAACCATTTTAATAGCATGTTGGCACGCAAGGTAAACCATTATAACTCATAGCTAATCAAGCATGGCACAAGAAACTATGATCTCTAGTTGTCATTGCAAACATGTTTATCCATAATAGGCTGAATCAGGAACGATGAACTAATCATATTTACAAAAACAAAAGAGGTCGAGTTCATACCAGTTTTTCTTATCTCTGCAGTCCATCATATAACATCATAATTGCCTTTCACTTGCACGATCGAATGATGTGAATAATAATAATAGTGGCATGTCATTGGACTAGCTAGAATCTACAAGCATTGAATAAATAGGAGAAGACCAAGGCAATATGGGCTCTTTTTCAGATCAACATAATGCATATAAGAGCTACTTCAACAATTTTAATTATGTCTTCTCTATCGATCCCCAAAGAAAAGAAAAGAAATAAAACTATTTACACGGGAAAAGCTTCCAACAAGCAAAAGGAGAACATGAATCTTTTGGGTTTCTTTTAATACTGCTACAAGCATGGAAAGTGAATTAATTTAAAAGCTATAACTATTTTTTGGTTTTTCTTTAAGGTTTATTAAAACACACAAGAAGAAAACATAAAGGAAATAAACTAGCATGGATGATACAATGAAAAAGTATGAGCACCGACATCTAGCAATGAGTGTGTGAACATAAATGTAATGTCGGTGGGAAATACGTACTCCCCCAAGCTTAGGCTTTTGCCTAAGTTGGTCTATGGCCACGGCTGGCCTGGCCTGATATCCATAGTAATAGTTGGGGTCATACTGTGATGAAGAAGGCTCCGATTGCAACAGGTAATTTAGACTGTCGTGGAGGATCAACTTGTGGTTCCGCCTCTGGCTCTGTGGCGGATGTAGGGTTTCGGTAGGCGTGAATGTCCTTCGGCGAGACGAGGTATTTGCCTGAAGATAAATTAAACAAGGAAGAGCAGGCAAGGTGATATTCTCAAGGTGATGTTTATCAAAGAACAGTTTGTATTTCAGCTCCCCTTCCCTATTCTTTATAACAAAGTCATGTGCTACCATACTCTTATAATCTAAATAAACACGAGGCAGCAATTTTTCTTCTTTTTCATAGTGCCTAATAGGTATATTATAATGTGCAGCAAGCTTGAAGCATAAATACCACCAAAGATGGGTCCTTTGGTATGGTTAAGACTTAACCGTTTAGCAATAATACCGCCCATACTAACAGAGTTGTCAGCATTTAAACCGTGGAACAGAATAAAAATATCAGGGACACTAAGGTTTCCACAGTTCCGCGACCAATTAAGCAATGACTAGCAAATATTGCAAAGTAGCGTAAAAACAGGAAAATGTATGCTAGTGATTCGTGCATCGGAAACCTTCCTAGTTTCCCCTACAGTGATAGTATCAATAAACCTTCCACATCCTTGCGATGTAGTTCCTCTAGACTACCCTCAAAAGGGATCAAATCAAACCTGACAAAAATCATAAAGTGACATCTTCTTAACCACATCATATAAATGAAACTCTACTGAAGGAGGTGATTCCCTAGGATAATAGTAGAAGTTTTGCACAAAAGTATTGTTAGTAAGCGATACTGTTCGCGTTGGTCGTGGAGGAAGTCGAATGAGGCCTGCATTCTTTGCCAATTCATAAAAATCCTCATAAATCCCGATTGCTCTCAAGAATTCATTGGAGTGCCATTCACACGGCCTAACCTCCGCGATGCGAGGCAAATTATATTTAGGCTTCTATGCTGCTTCATTTTTCTTTTCCCTTGAGCTTCGGCTCGATGAGCCCCTCAAAAATCTCTTTATCATTTTCTGAAAAATTCTGAAATTTTAGTAACTTCAAAATAAAAGTAAACCGAAACTCAATAATATTGATAGCAACTACTCCTACAAGTGCCTAGGCCTATATCATGCATCAAACTACTTTTGACCATATTAATTTGACATGCAAGCTCAAGAACAGGGTCACCTAAGTAGCAAAAATTTGCAATGAATAAAGCACTAGAACAAAAACTAATTGACCAATGGAGGAGTCACATACCAAGGAACAATCTCCCCAAGCAGTTTTGTGAGAGGTGCTTTGAGCAAGGAGATCGAAAATGGCAGCAAAACGAGCTTGGACTCGGGTTTGAGCTGGTTATTCGTGTTTGGGGAGGAAGAAGGAGTGTGGGTGAAAGGATAAGTGGAGGAGGGCCACCGTGGGCCCACGAGGCAGGGGGCGCCCAGGGGGGTAGGGCGCGCCCTCCACCCTCGTGGGCAGGTGGTTGACCCCCCTGCTGTGTTCTCGTGCCAAATATTCTCAAATATTCTAGAAAAAATCATATTTAAATTTCAGGGCATTTGGAGAACTTTTATTTTCGGGGTATTTTTATATTGCACGGATAATCAGATAACAGACAGAAAAATATATTTTTATTTTATTTAATATAAATAACAGAAAGTAAAAGTGGGGTACAGAAGGTTGTGCCTTCTAGTTTCATCCATCTCATGATCATCAAAAGGAATCCACTAACAAGGTTGATCAAGTCTTGTTAACGAACTCATTCCGAATAACATGGAACCGGAGAAATTTTGAATAACACTATGTTACCTCAACGGGGATATGCACATCCCCAATAATAAGAATATCATATTTCTTCTTGACAGTAGGAAGAGGAAATTCAAAACCTCCAAATATAATCGATGGAATTTTTCCAATAGAGTTGATACTATGAACTTGAGGTTGTTTCCTCGGAAAGTGTACCGTATGCTCATTACCATTAACATGAAAAGTGACATTGCCTTTAGTGCAATCAATAACAGCCCCTGCAGTATTCAAAAAGGGTCTTCCAAGAATAATAGACATACTATCGTCCTCGGGAATATCAAGAATAACAAAGTCCGTTAAAATAGTAACGTTTGCAACTACACACACAGGCACATCCTCACAAATACCGACAGGTATAGCAGTTGATTTATCAGCCATTTGCAAAGATATTTCAGTAGGTGTCAACTTATTCAAATCAAGTCTACGGTATAAAGAGAGAGGCATAACACTAACACCGGCTCCAAGATCACATAAAGCAGTTTTAACATAGTTTCTTTTAATGGAGCATGGTATAGTGGGTACTCCTGGATCTCCAAGTTTCTTTGGTATTCCACCCTTAAAAGTATAATTAGCAAGCATGGTGGAAATTTCAGCTTCCAGTATCTTTCTTTTATTTGTAATAATATCTTTCATGTACTTAGCATAAGGATTTGTTTGAGCATATCAGTTAATCGCATACGCAAAAAGATAGGTCTAATCATTTCAGCAAAGCGCTCAAAATCCTCATCATCCTTTTTCTTGGATGGTTTGGGAGGAAAAGGCATGGGTTTCTGAACCCAAGGCTCTCTTTCTTTACCATGTTTCCTAGCAACAAAGTCTTTTTTATCATAACGTTGATTCTTTGATTGTGGGTTATCAAGATCAACAGCAGGTTCAATTTCTATATCATTATCATTACTAGGTTGAGCATCATCATGAACATTATCATTAACATTATCACTAGTTTCAGGTTCATTACCAGATTGTGTTTCAGCATCAGAAATAGAAATATCATTTGGATTCTCAAGTGTTTCAGTAATAGGTTCACTAGAAGCATGCAAAGTCCTATCATTTTTCTTTTTCTTCCTTTAGAAGGACTAGGTGCATCTATATTATTTCTCTGAGAATCTTGCTCAATTCTTTAGGATGGCCTTCAGGATACAAAGGTTCCTGAGTCATTCTTACCACCTCTAGTCATAACTCTAACATCATTATCATTATTCTTACTATTCAATTCATTGAGCAAATCATTTTGAGCCTTAAGTACTTGTTCTACTTGAGTGGTAACCATAGAAGCATGTTTACTATAAGTTTAAGTTCACCTTTGACTATTAGCCATATAATCACCCAAGTGTTCAAGCATATTTGAATTGTATTTCAATTGTCTACCAAAATAAGCATTAAAATCTTCTTGCTTAGCATAAATTTATCAAACTCATCTATGCATGGGCTAGCAAACTTAGAAATGGGATTTTCAGCTTTATCATATCTATAGAGAGAATTTACCTTTACTACCTGTGTCGGGTTATCAGACCATGAGTTTCTTCAATAGGTAGAGGATTAAGATCATATGTTTCTTCAACAGGCGGTAAATTAAGACCGTGTATTTCTTCAATAGGAGGTAAATTCTTAACATCTTCAGCTTTAATACCTTTTCTTTTCATAGAGTCTTTGCCTCTTGCATATCTTCAGGACTGAGAAATAGAATACTCTTCTCGGAGCTGGTTTAGGATAGGCTCAGGAACTGGCCCAATTATTTTCATTTTGCCCAACATATTATTCAATAGAATTTCAGCTTCATCGGTGTCCTTTCCCTGAAACAAAACCAGCACAACTATCAGGGAATCTCTGGAGGCATCCGGTTAGTCCATTATAAAATATCAAGTATTTCATTTTTCTTAAGAGGATGATTAGGCAAAGCATTAAGTAATTGGAGAAGCCTCCCCCAAGCTTGTGGGAGACTCTCTTCTTCAATTTGCACAAAATTATATATATCTTAAAGCAGCTTGTTTCTTATGAGCAGGGAAATATTTAGCTGAGAAGTAATAAATCATATCCTGGGGACTACGCACACAATCAGGATCAGAGAATTAAACCATATCTTAGCATCACCCTTTAATGAGACAGAAATATTTTAAGGATGTAAAAGTAACGAGTTCTCTCATCTTTAGTGAACAGGGTGGCTATATCATTCAGTTTAGTAAGATGTGCCACAACAGTTTCAGATTCATAAATATGAAAATGATCAGATTCAACCAAAGTAATTATATCAGGATCAACAGAGAATTCATAATCCTTATCAGTAACACAGATAGGTGAAGTAGCAAAAGCAGGGTCAGGTTTCATTCTAGCATTTAGAGATTGCTTATTCCATTTAGCTAATAACCTTTTGAGTTCATACTATCTTTGCAAGCTAAAATAGCTAAAGAAGCTTCTTGATCAAAAACATAACCCTTAGGAATAACAAGTGATTCTTCATCATCACTTTCATCAGTATTATCAGATTCAATATTTTCAATCTCTCTAGCCCTAGCAAGTTGTTCATCAAGAAAATCACTAAGTGGCACAGTAGTATCAAGCATAGAAGTAGTTTCATCATAAGTATCATGCATAGCAGAAGTGGCATCATCAATAACATGCGACATATCAGAACGAATAGCAGAAGCAGGTGGTAGGTCGCAAGCTTACTCAAAACAGAAGGTGAATCAAGTGCAGAGCTAGATGGCAGTTCCTTACCTCCCCTCGTAGTTGAGGGATAAATCTTGGTTTTGGATCTCTCAAGTTCTTCATAATGATAAGCAGATATAAATCCCAAGTGACTCAAAGAATAGAGCTATGCTCCCCGGCAACGGCGCCAGAAAATAGTCTTGATAACCCACAAGTATAGGGGATCGCAATAGTTTTGAGGGTAGAGTATTCAACCCAAATTTATTGATTCGACACAAGGGGAGCCAAAGAATATCTCTCAAGTATTAGCAGCTGAGTTGTCAATTCAACCACACCTGGAAACTTAATATCTGCAGCAAAGTGTTTAGTAGCAAAGTAATATGATAGTAGTGGTAACGGTAGCAAAAGGTAACAATAGTAAAAGTAATGTTTTTGGTATTTTGTAGTGATGATAGCAATAGCAACAGGAAAGTAAATAAGCGAAGAACAATATATGGAAAGCTCGTAGGCAATGGATCAGTGATGGAGAATTATGCCGGATGCGGTTCATCATGTAACAGTCATAACCTAGGGTGACACAGAACTAGCTCCAGTTCATCAATGTAATGTAGGCATGTATTCCGAATATAGTCATACGTGCTTATGGAAAAGAACTTGCATGACATCTTTTGTCCTACCCTCCCATGGCAGCGGGGTCCTTACGAAAACTAAGGGATATTAAGGCCTCCTTTTAATAGAGAACCGGAACAAAGCATTAACACATAGTGAATACATGAACTCCTCAAACTACGGTCATCACCGGTAAGTATCCCGATTATTGTCACTTCGGGGTTAACGGATCATAACACATAATAGGTGACTATAGACTTGCAAGATAGGATCAAGAACTCTCATATATTGATGAAAACATAATAGGTTCAGATCTGAAATCATGGCACTCGGGCCCTAGTGACAAGCATTAAGCATAGCAAAGTCATAGCAACATCAATCTCAGAACATAGTGGATACTAGGGATCAAACCCTAACAAAACTAACTCGATTACATGATAAATCTCATCCAACCCATCACCGTCCAGCAAGCCTACGATGGAATTACTCACGCACGGCGGTGAGCATCATGAAATTGGTGATGGAGGATGGTTGATGATGACGATGGCGACGATTCCCCTCTCCGGAGCCCCGAACGGACTCCAGATCAGCCCTCCCGAGAGGTTTAGGGCTTGGCGGCGGCTCCGTATCGTAAAACGCGATGAATTTCTTCTCTCTGATTTTTTTCTCCAAAAGATCTCTTCTCTTGAGTTGGAGTTGGAGTCGGAGAGGCACCAGGGGGCCCACGAGGTAGGGGCCTAGGGGGCAGGCGCGCCCCACCCTCGTGGACAGGTGGTGGGCCCCCTGGCCTTCATCTTTTGCAGGTATTTTTTATATTTTCCAAAAAGTTGCTCCGTGAAGTTTCAGGTCATTCCGAGAACGTTTGTTTCTGCACATAAATAACACCATGGCAATTCTGCTGAAAACAGCGTCAGTCTGGGTTAGTTCCATTCAAATCATGCAAGTTAGAGTCCAAAACAAGGGCAAAAGTGTTTGGAAAAGTAGATACGACGGAGATGTATCAATACCCTCCGAGGCAGGACCCTCTGGCGAAAATTTCTTCTCTCGTTTGGAAACCTTAGTTTCTGGATCTTCAGAGGTATTCCTCTTCCTTCCCCGGGGAGAGGGAATGTCAGATTCTTCCCCCTGGTTGTCCTCCCTCGTGGAGGCGCTCATTCCCCCGGTTGGGACGAGTAGCGAGTGAGGCCCGCTTTCGGCCTCTTTATTCCCCCCTTCATCTTCCTTTGAGGGCACCTGATAAGGCGCCGGCTCGAGCATTCTGTCCAGTACCGGATTGTCCAAGCCCTCGGGAAGGGGGCCGAACACCTGATCATCTTCGCCTTTGTTATCCAGTCCTGGTCAAAGAGCGACTTTTTAGAATGATGTCATGATAAATAAAAGGACAACATGTTCGGCCATGGGATTACTTACTTGGGTATCAGGGCGGTTGCAGCTCAAACCCACATCCTCGGTGGTGTCCGGACACACTATTTGAGCTCCAAAGAACGATTTGTACATCTCTTCGAGCGTCATGCCGAGGAAGTGCTGAATAGCTCGCTGTCCTTCCGAGTTGAATTCCCACATACGGAGGGGCCGACGTTTGCAAGGCTGGACTCGACGAACTAGCATAACTTGCATTACCATACACATGCTGAAATTTCTCTCAAAGAGATCTCGGATGGGGCTCTGCAATATCGGCACATCCTTTGCTGGACCCCAGCTCAGCCCCCTGCTGATCCATGATGTCAGTCGTGGTGGGGGGCCCGAGCGAAAGGTAGGGGCGGCTACCCACTTGGCACTTCGGGGAGCTGTGATATAAAACCACTCCCGCTGCCACAAACTGGACACCTCTGGGAAGGAACCCTCTGGCCATGGAGCATTAGCGCTTTTGCTTATTAAGGCGCCTCCGCACTTTGCGTGCCGCCCCTCGATCATCTTCGGCTTCACATTGAAGGTCTTGAGCCATAGGCCGAAGTGAGGGGTAATGCGAAGGAAGGCCTCGCATACGACAGTAAATGACGAGATGTGAAGGAGTGAATCCGGGGCCAGATCATGGAAATCCAGCCCATAACGGAACATGAGCCCCCCTAACAAAGGGATCCAGAGCGAGGCCTATCCCTCGAAGGAAGTGAGAGATGAACACAACACTCTCGTTGGGTTCGGGAGTGGGGATGACCTGCCCTCGGGCAGGCAGCCTATGCGAAATTTCGGTAGTCAGATATCTAGCCTCTCTCAGCTTGTTGATGTCCTCCTCTGTGAAAGAGGAAGGCATCCACCGACCTTGAAGGTTGGATCCGGACATGGTTGAAGGTCCGAAGCGCCTGACCTGAGCCTTGGGTGTTGGAACTCGAGGCGGGGGAAGGATTCGATTAAGCACGCGAGGGAAAAAAGGACAGGCCTCGCCCTCTTTACAAAGAAGGTGAATATCAAGCGTCCTCCTCGTGGCCATTTGGGACTTGCCTAAAAATGAGGAGTCATACCAATAGGCATGATTGGGTTACCCACATCCGTATTGATGAGAATCCCGCAATAAGGAGGACACGATCTCTGCTTTGACAAGACGTGTCAGGAAACCCGCCTCGCAATATGTGCAGCGCTGGTTGAGAAAAACGGTTCGAATAAAGACCCGGCGATGGCATGATGTCGTGCTGTCAAACGTGTCAGCAGATTAGATTTGTGGAAATATTATTCTCTCTATGGTGGTATGCAGAACTTGTTTTGCAGAGCCGGACACTATCCTTGTGTTCAAAATCTTCTATGGAGTATTCGGAGGAGGAACCCACCTTGCAATGCCGAAGACGAATCTGCGCGCCGGACTCATCATCATTGAAGCCTGGTTCAGGGGCTACTGAGGGAGTCCTGGATTAGGGGGTCTCTAGACAGCCGGACTATATCCTTTGGCCGGACTGTTGGACTATGAAGATACAAGATTGAAGACTTCGTCCCGTGTCCGGATGGGACTCTCCTTGGCGTGGAATGCAAGCTAGGAAATACGGATATGTAGATCTCCTCCCTTGTAACCGACTCTGTGTAACCCTAGCCCCCTCCAGTGTCTATATAAACCGAAGGGTTTAGTCCGTAGGACAACATACAATCATACCATAGGCTAGCTTCTAGGGACATACAATCACCATAGGCTAGCTTCTAGGGTTTAGCCTCTACGATCTCGTGGTAGATCAACTCTTGTAATACTCATATCATCAAGAACAATCATGCAGGACATAAAGTATTACCTCCGTCAAGAGGGCCCAAACCTGGGTAAACATCTTGTCCCCTGCCTCCTATTACCATTCGCCTTAGACGCACAGTTCGGGACCCCCTATCCGAGATCCACCGGTTTTGACACCGACAGTTGGGGAAGACATCTCCAGCAGTAGCACGACGGCGTGGTGGTGGTGGAGTAGCGTGGTTCTTTAGCGGGGCTTCGCCAAGCACTACGGAATACGAGGAGGTGGAGAGGTAGGGCTGCGCCGAGAGAGAGACTTTCGTGTGTGGCAGCCCCAAAACCCCTATTATATATCGGAGGAGGGGAGGGGGCTGCAGCCCTAGATGGGATGGAGGGGGCGGCCAAGAGGGGGAGAGAGGGGGCACGCCCTAGGGTGGGCCTTAGGCCCATCTGCGCCTAGGGTTCCCCCTCTCCCCTTTTGCTGCGCCTTGGGCCTTAGTGGGAGGCGCACCATCCCACTCAGGGGATGGTCCCTTCCCACTCTTGGCCCATGCAAGCCTCTGGGGCCGGTGGTCCTGGTACATTAGCAGTGATGCCTAGAAAACATCCGATGTCCAAATCCTGACTTCCTATATATCATTGTTTCACTCCGGACCATTCCGGGACTCCTCGTGACGTCCGGGATCTCATCCGGGACTCCGAACAACATTCGGTAACCACGTACGTACTTTCCCTATAACCCTAGCGTCATCGAACCTTAAGTGTGTAGACCCTACGGGTTTGGGAGGCATGTAGACATGACCGAGACTTCTCTCCGGTCAATAACCAATAGCGGGATCTGGATAGCCATGTTGGCTCCCACATGTTCCACGATGATCTTATCGGATGAACCACGATTTTGGGGATTCAATCAATCCCATATACAATTCCCTCTGTCTATCGGCATGTTACTTGCCCGAGATTTGATCGTCAGTATCTCTATACCACGTTAAATCTCGTTACCGGCAAGTCTCTTTACTCGTTCCGTAACGCATGTTCTCGTGGCTAACTCCTTAGTCACATTGAGCTTGTTATGATGATGCATTACCGAGTGGGCCCAGAGATACCTCGCCGTCATACGGAGTGACAAATCCCAATCTCGATTCGTGCCAACCCAATAGATACTTTTGGAGATACCTGTAGTGCACCTTTATAGCCACCCAATTACGTTGTGACGTTTGGTACACCCAAGGCATTCCTACGGTATCTGGGAGTTGCACAATCTCATGGTCTAAGGAAATGATACTTGACATTAGAAAAGCTTTAGCAAACGAACTACACGATCTTGTGCTACGCTTAGTATTGGGTCTTGTCCATCACATCATTCTCCTAATGATGTGATCCCGTTATCAATGACATCCAATGTCCATGGTCAGGAAACCATGACCATCTATTGATCAACGAGCTTGTCAATTAGAGGCTTACTAGGGACATATTATGATCTATGTATTCACACATGTATTACGATTTCCGGTTAATACAATTATAGCATGAACAATAGACAATTATCATGAACACGGAAATATAATAATAACCACTTTATTATTTCCTCTAGGGCATATTTCCAACAAGACTAGCTCGTTAATCAAAGATGGTTAAGTTTCCTAACCATAGACATGTGTTATCATTTGATGAACGGGATCACGTCATTAGGAGAATGATGTGATGGACAAGACCCATCTGTTAGCTTAGCATATTGATCGTTTAGTTTTATTGCTATTGCTTTCTTCATGTCAAATTCATATTCCTTCGACTATGAGATTATGCAACTCGCGGATACCGGAGGAATACCTTGTGTGCTATCAAACGTCACAACATAACTGGGTGATTATAAAGTTGCTCTACAGATATCTCCGAAGGTGTTTTTTGGGTTGGCATAGATCGAGATTAGGATTTGTCACTCCTGGTATCAGAGCGGTATCTCTAGGCCCTCTCGGTAATGCACATCATAATAATCCTTGCAAGCAAAGTGACTAATGATTTAGTTACGAGATGTTGTATTATGGAACGAGTAAAGAGACTTGCCGGTAATGATATTGAACTAGGTATAGAGATACCGCCGATCGAATATCGGGCAAGTAACATACCGACGGACAAATGGATTTGTGTATGTTGTCATAACGGTTTGACCGATAAAGATCTGCATAGAATATGTAGGAGCCAATATGGGCATCCAGGTTCCGCTATTGGTTATTGACCGGAGAGGTGTCTCGGTCAGGTCTACATAGTTCTCGAACCCGTAGGGTCCGCACGCTTAACGTTCGATGATGACATAGTATTATATGAGTTATGTGATTTGGTGACGGAATGTTGTTTGGAGTCCCGAATGAGATCAC
Organism: Triticum urartu; assembly: GCF_003073215.2. Classification (NCBI taxonomy): domain Eukaryota; kingdom Viridiplantae; phylum Streptophyta; class Magnoliopsida; order Poales; family Poaceae; genus Triticum; species Triticum urartu. The sequence continues at coordinate 239,311,120 of NC_053022.1, forward strand.
AGACATAACGAGGAGTCTCGAAATGGTCGAGAGGTAAAGATTGATATATAGGACAATGGTATTCGAACACCGGAAGTGTTTCGGAGGGTACTGGGTACATATCGGGTCACCGGAAGGGGTTCCCGACACCCCCGGCAAAAGATATGGGCCTTATGGGCCAAGAGGGGAAACACACCAGCCACAAGGTGCTGGTGCGCCGCCCATATGGGCCGGCCGAGAAGGAGAAGGATAGGAAAAAGAGGGAATAGGATTCCCCCTTCCTTCCCTCTCACCCTCTCTTTCCTTGCCCCTCCGGCAGATGAGGAAAGGGGGGCGCCGGCCATAGGAAGGCCCCAAGTAGGATTCGGCCTACTAGGGTGCCTCCCCTGCCCCCACCTATATATATGTGGGGGCGCCCCTAGCACACACCAGACAATTGCCTAGACGTGTGAGGCGCCCCCCTCCACCATTTACTCCCACGGTCATATTTTCGTAGTGCTTAGGCGAAGCCCTGCGCGGATCACTTCACCATCACTGTCACCACACCATCGTGCTGACGGCACTCATCTTCTTCCTTAGCACCTTTGCTGGATCAAGAGGACGAGGGACGTCATTAAGCTGAACGTGTGCAGAACTCGAAGGTGTCGTACGTTCGGTGCTTGGTCGATCGGATCTAGAAGAAGTTTGACTACATCAACCGCGTTGTCAAACACTTCCGCTTTCGGTCTATGAGGGTACGTGGACACACTCTCCCCCTCTCGTTGCTATCCATCTCCTAGATAGATCTTGCATGAGCGTAGGATTTTTTTTGAAATTTCATGCTACGTTTCCCAACACTGTCGCATGCCCCAAATGCCAGCAATCACCTGACTAGGAGCCGACCGACACCACCACGCCGGCTGCAACACGAAGGGCTCAACCATTTGAGGAGAACGTATTCTCTGTCTACAATGGAACACGATATTGATATAAAGATGATATCAATTACGCTCGGTCTCTAGAGCAACATAACATCAAGACCTAGTCGAGACATTAAGGATGTACAGAATCAAAAAAGATAAAGGGAAGAAGAAAAATAAAAAAACAAAATTGATGCGACTAATGGCATGCACCAATCAAACAAGAAACAACACCAATCACCACCATTAACAAGACAAAAACAATGAGGAAGTTTCTCTGAAAGCAACGCCTACAGGAAGGACAAAAACATCAATCATCGCCCTTTATAACACACCAATTACAAAGGAAGGTCCTCTAAAAGCAGCACCTTCAGGAAAGAAGCAATGAACAAGCATTGTTGTCGTTTGATCCAACCGCTGAAGGTCAGATCTTGAGTTTTAACCGTGGAGAGCATACCCGAGTAATCTCCAAAGAAATACCTTAAACAAGGAAAAGTGCATAAACATTGTTGTTGCAGGGTGCAACCAACGAAGGTCAGACCTTTTGTTTTCACCTTGAAGCTTGAGATATGATGCTCATGAGAGCCCACCAAACCAAAGACATTGTGTGCTACCATGACCACTTTTCAAACAAGATGATGCTACATGAGTGATGGTGCCCTGGACTAGGGGTGCTTGCCACGTTGGCTCCCGACCATATGGGCTGGTACGAGGACACCCAAGATGATCAACTAGTGGGCCATATTCGTTGGTCCCAGGAGCACCAAGGTGGATTTTTCCTGAAGACTTGGCGCATACACCAAGACATAGAGGCAGTCTTCGACACGTTTACCCTTAGATGTAACCGACCTTTGTGTAACCCTAGGCACCCTCGGTACCTATATAAGCCGAGGGTGAGCACCATAGACGCCAACTCTCAGACATGATATTGTGACAGATCATTTGTAACTTATATATACTCCCTCCAAATAAATACAATCAAAATATGACATAGGGTATTGTCTCTTCGAGAGAGCGTGAACCTGGGTAAATCCCCGTGTCATTTGTTACCATCGTGCTAAGGTTACCAGCTCGGGATCCCCTAAGCAAGATCTGCTGGATTTGACTCAATCATTGGTGGCCCATATAGGTCCTCCAAGTGGTCGAAGCGGTTCGATGACGTCCACGGCTGACGATCAGGTCAGCAACGGTGCAGCCTCCGCCCCAGAACTCCCCTACCACGGCTCGACCGGATGGTCGGGGAAAATTGAGGACTCAACCTCTCCCCGATATATGGAACTCGACAATTCAGGACCAGCCTCACTTTCCTTGCACATGACACTATATCAGGTTGTGGAAAAGCAAGGCATATTTATCCAAGCACCAACTCCAAGTCAAGCTTGGAACAAGAACCATGTCTCGCCTGAACAAGCCTAGAGCTTAGATGCAACGAGTTAGTGTGAAAGCTAGACATGTGTGGCCCCGCTAAATAAAATGAGGATTGATATCGAATTGATCCTCGGAAAGACAATCTTTGGTACCAATGTCAGATCGGGTCGGAGCCTATTTTTTGTTCCCGCCCACTACCCATGTCGAGTACTGCCCAGATAACATGGGACAAACTGACATATGGGATCTAGCCCTAAGTCATATAGAAGATAAGGGAGACCATCCAACAATTCTCGACAAGTTTTCTATTAAAGAAAAACAAAATTCCGGATTGTATGGACGAGGAAGCCCTAGCGCCGTCCTACTTCAATGTTTGCGATGAAGGGGTCAGAAGGCAATTCTATCATCATCGTACGAGGATGTTCGCCGAACTCTCCGACATGATGAAAAACTATTTCTCCATAGAGGACGCTGATTTAGCCAATTAATGGCGCCAAGACCCTTGCTCAGAATTTCCCGGGGCATAAGGGGGAGGCAGGCTCTCCCACCATAACCAATCACCCAAGCGCATCGATGATGATAGGCACAATGATCAACTTCCATGGAAGAATTCGGGCAAGTAGAAACAGAGTTAAATCGCTACTAGACACAGTACTCGACCGACCATGCTCAATCCACTCCACCTAGTCAGATAAACCGGCCACCCACAAACACAGGAAATTTTGGGTCCCGAGACATGTGGCAAAGGAGGACAATTCAATAACCCCGGCAACAGAGCAAGCCAAGGAATAGCAATCAACCACGACCAAGGACGATATCCGTCTGAGGTCAATGATGTTCTTATGAACTATGAGACACATTCCTGTTGAAACTAACGTAAAAGAGCTCTTCGAGAGATCTACACCATGACGATCGCAGCGACCTCAGAGGACAAGTGGTCGAAAGTTCTGATCAATTTTTACCATCAAGACCAACCAATGGGAGTCCACACTTGAGGAGTCGCGGCTCTCATCCTTGAACCCATAATCAACGGTTACCATTTGTCCAACATCCTGATGGATGGACGGAGGCGGCAACCTCAACCTAATCTATGAGGATACTTAGCAAAAAAAAGCAGTTTGACAGACCCTGCGTCCAGCCGTGCAGAACAACCTTTAAAGGTATCGTCCCTGGGAAATAAGCACGTTGCACCAGAAAAGTCATGCTCAACATGGTGTTCGGAACTCCCAATAATTATCGGGTAGAGGCCTTAATCTTCAACATAGTCCTGTTCTAGAGCGGCTACTACGCGCTGCTCGACTGATCCATGTTTGCCATGTTTCATGGCATCCCCCACTACGCATATGTGAAATTAAAGATGTCGGGGCCGAATGGCGTGATTACGATAGACGGCAACCCCGATTGATCGTTCAAAGCCGAGGACAGGACTGCAAACTTGGCCCTCGAGGCTGAATCCGATGCCTTAGCCGCCGAGGAGTTATCTGAGCTATGGGCAACGGTCCATAAGGACAACGTTGTTCTCGCCAAAGGCTCAAAATCAACGTCCTTTAAACCAGCCGATGAGATCATTAAGTTCCAAGTCCACCCCGAGGACCCGTCTAAATGGTCTCCATCGAAACTCGTCTAGACGCCATGCTAGATGTGGCACTCCGCTAATTTCTCACGAAAACTGGGATATATCCGCTTGGCACCCTTTGGACATGCCAGACATCCCAACTTCCCAAGGGACCTCACAGAGCACAGCGTGAACATAATAGAGGGATGTAAACCAGTTAAACATGCATTGCATAGGTTCTCCGAGCAAAAGAGACAAGCAATGGGAGAAGATCTGGCAAAACTACTGGAAGCCATATTCATCAGAGAAGTTAAACATTCGGAGTGATTAGCAAACTTGGTCATGGTACCCAAGTAGGATAAATCCAAGCGCTTGTGTGTCGATTTTAAAGACGTCAACAAAGCCTTCCCTAATGACCCCTTCTCGTTATGTTGGATCGACCAAATTATCGATGTCATTGCCGGCCATGACCTCTTATGTTTTCTGGATGCGTGCTCGGGCTACCATCAAATCAGGATAAAGGAATCCAACCAAGAAGCAACTGCATTTAGCACTCCCTATGGTCTGTTCTCCTTCAATACACTTGCCGAGCTTAGAGATATCCAGAGATTGGTAGGATGCGTTGCGTCCCTGAGCCGATTCATATCTCGCCTTAGTGAAAAGACACTTCCACTGTGGGAACTGCTCAAATAGACTGGGAGCTTCAAGTGGATGCCCAAGGCCAACTCAGCTCTGGAAGAAATCAAAACACTGTTGGCCACTAATCCTGTCCTAGCTGCTACTTACCTTGGTGAATGATGACCCACAAGTATAGGGGATCAATCATAGTCCTCTCGATAAGTAAGAGTGCCGAACCCAACGAGGAGCAGAAGGGAATGACAAGTGGTTTTCAGCAAGGTATTCTCTGCAAGCACTGAAATTATAAGCAATGAGTAGTTTGATAGCAAGATAATTTGTAACGAGCAAGTAACAGTAAAGGCAAATAATATGCAGCAAGGTAGCACAATCCTTCTGTGTCAAAGGACATGCCAAAATGGTCTCTTATGATAAGCAAAGTGTTCTTGAGGGTACACGGGAATTTCATCTAATCACTTTCATCATGTTGGTTTGATTCGTGTTTTCTACTTTGATAATTTGATATGTGAGTGGATCGGTGCTTAGGTATTGTTCTTACTTGAACAAACCTCCTACTTATTATTAACACCCTTGCAAGCCTCCGCAACTACGAGAAAAGTATTAAGATACAATCTAACCATAGCATCAAACTTTTCGATCCAAATCGGTCCCTTACAAAGTAGTGCATAAACTAGGGTTTAAGCTTCTGTCACTCTAGCAACCCATCATCTAATAAGTACTCCACAATGCATTCCCTTAGGCCCAAATATGGTGAAGTGTCATGTAGTCTACGTTCACATGACACCATTAAGGGAATCACAACATACATATCATCAAAATATCGAACACATATCAAGTTCACATGATTACTTGCAACAAGATTTCTCCCGTGACCTTAAGAACTAAAGTAACTACTCACAGATGATGATCATGCTCAAGATCAGAGGGGTATTAAATAGCATAATGGATCTGCACATATAACCTTCCACCAAATAAACCATATAGTAATCAACTACAAGATGTAATCAACACTACTAGTCACCCACAAGCACCAATCTAAGGTTCCGGTACAAAGATAGAACACAAGAGATGAACTAGGGTTTGAGAGGAGATGGTGTTGTTGAAGATGTTGATGAAGATTGCCTTCCACAAGATGGGATATTTGTTGGTGATGATGATGACAATGATTTCCCCCTCCGGAAGGGAAGTTCCCCCGGCGGAAGCTCTGCCGGAGGGCAAAACTGCTCCTGCCCAAGTTCCACCTCGAGACGGCCGCGCTCGTCCCGAAAGTCCTCTCCTTATTTTTTCTAAGTCAAATATATACCAAAAGAGGGGCAACTGAGGTGGGCCGAGGAGGGCACAACCCACCAGGGCGCCCTTGGGGGGCTTGGCGCGCCCAGGTGGGTTGTCCCCACCTGGTGGGCCTCCTCCGGTATTTTTTTATATATTGCAAAAATAATTCTTCGTAAATTTTTAGCTCATTTGGAGTTGTGAAAAATAGGTAACTCTGGCGTAGCTTTTCCAGGTCCAGAATTATAGCTGCTGGCATTCTCCCTCTTTATGTGAAGCTTGCATATTATGAGAGAAAAGGCGTTAGAATTACTCCAAAAGGCATTATTATGCATAAAAACATAGTAAATAACAATAGGTAAACATGATGCAAAATGGACGTATCAACTCCCCCAAGCTTAGACCTCGCTTGTCCTGAAGCGAAAAACCGATATCGAAAAACATGTCCACATGCTTAGAGAGAGGTGTCGATAAAAATGAAATACGGACATAGAAGCATCATGTATATTATTATAACAACAACATACTTTATTATAGAACTTTTAATATGAAACTTTACCAAATAACTTCTATCATATAACTTCTCATGAACAAGTAACAATTCATCACAACATCGAAGTATAAAGCATAAACTCTATTCAAAACCAACAAACTATGTTCTCAGTCAACTTTGCAACTACAATTCATCATCTTTTCAGGAAGGGTCATGTATCAGGGCCTTTTAGCAAGTCCACATACTCAACCATCATATATACTTCTACGATTGCTAACACTCATCGCATACCCATCAGCAAAAAGTTTCAACCAGACACATAGGAAGATAGGGGCTTATAGTTTCGCCTCCCAACGTATTAACCTCAAGGGTGATGTCAACAATAATAACTCATATACACTCATATTCAGTTGGATATATGTGTCTAGATCTTTCCTCACCACATGATGCTTGCAAAAGAGAAAATAAAAAGGAATAGGGAAGAATACTTTGACTCTTGCATAAAATTAAATACATGAAAGTAAAAGATAGGCCACAAAGCGAAGCAGAGGTTGCCATGCGCTTTTTGGTTGTATGCTCAATCTCTTAGTGCAAAATAACATCACATTATATTGCCCGTTGTGATAGCAACCTTTATTATGCAGTCTGTCACTTTTATTATTTTGCCATCACAAGTTCGTACAACACTCAATTTTCTCTTACACTAAATGATCTCACACATTTAGAAGAAATTTTTATTTCATTATTGCATCGATGACAACTTACTTGAAGGATCTTACTCAATCCATAGATAGGTATGGTGGACTCTCAAAATAAGATTTGGGTTTAAGGGTTTTTGGATGCATAAGTAGTATTTCTACTTAGTGCGGAATTTTTTGCTAGCAAAGATAGGGGCAAGCACCACATGTTAAAGGATCAATGGCAATATAACTTTGATGTGAATATGAACAAACATAAATCATTACACTATCTTCCTTGTCCAACATCAACAATTTTGGCATACAATATTTTTATGGGGGCTCACAATCATAAAAGATGTCCAAGATAGTGTATTTGCATGTGAATCTTCTCTTCCCTTCTTAATAATTTCATCAATTGAAATCATTGACCAATGCTATGTTTGTCAATCTCCAATAAATTTTACTACTTATACTCTTCCTTATGTGATGTCAATACTTACCATAAGATTAGCATATGATCTTTTTCATTTATTTTCCTTTCTATTTATTGGGACACGAAAGTAAAGAAAGAAAAACTCAAACTAAACTTCATTATATATCTCGCACACGATGTCGGGGAAAATACACAGGGGTATACATTTTCCCCTGATTTGTGCACGGACAAGCCGAGGCCAGGCCAAAGATTGAAGGACCAAGAGATTTGAAGAATCAACATGCAGCTCAGAGGGACCGAGATCAAGCAAGAGGAGCAATATATCGGCAAGAGAAGGGCCTCCCTTGCCGGGCAGGTGAGCCCGGCAAGGGGCGAGGCCACCATCAGAAGCAAGCAACCAGGCACCCCAGCAAGGTCTGCCGGGGTTCGCGGGGGCAGAACCACCCCACCAACCACTCAAGAACGACCCATGTCGTCTATCAGTGCGGTGTCAAGCCGCAAAGTGATTAAGTGGTAGCCATTCGCCACATGGCAGCCATTTCCTACAGAAGAAACCCCCCGATGACACCCGTCCTGCGACACGTAAAGAGGACAGGCGTGGGGCTGGCAAGATAGCCCGGCAGGCCTCGCAGGCAACCAGTGATGTGACACCAAGCTGTGCATTTAATGCAACCTATTAGCCCACATAGTTAGGTATGATAGCACTGTTTGCTATCATATCAGTGGATAATAACTACTTTGCCATTGTGGTGACCCCTTAATCTATAAAAGGTGGCCCATGGCACCCATAGGGGAGGTTAGAAGGTTAGAAAGTTGACAAACCCATACGCGCGTAGTGACAACTACCCATAGGCAACCCCTGCCGGGCAAGTGTACTATGCCTCACCACCTCCATTCCACCATAATTCCACCAAAGCAAGAGTAGGGTTTTATGCCTCACGGCGGCCCGAACCTGGGTAAATTGCTTGTGTCCTCTCTGCCACGCTGCTGTGTGCTAGTCTGCTCTTTGTGCAACGTGATGCCCCATGCCGAACCAACAAGGGGCCTCTTGGTCCCATAGGTGGCCGTGGATATCCCGTGACATCTTTGGCGCGCCAGGTAGGGGGCTCGTTTGCACGAACCTGAAAGCATGCGCAGCACATCATCTTCGTCGCCGTCTCCACCTTCGATGGTGCCACCAACTCTGGCGCCTGCGGAGACGCGGAAGCAAAGCGGGCCTCCCCCACGCCGTCCTGTCACTCTCCGAGCTTTGTCATGTCAACGATTATGGCCAAGACCACTGCTGGCGGTGGTAGATTTATGTCGGCGGCTCGTATGGCGTTCTCGCCATTCGGGCACCGTTCGGAGGAAGGGGCACAATACGTGCGGGTGCGAGATCCCTCCTTGCCGTCCCTCCCCCTCGTCAACGATCGAGATGCTTTAGCCTCAGCGTTGTCGACGTCGATGATTACCACCTGACGCTTGGTCCAGTATTTCCCCCGTCGTGGGTAATCCTGAGCAAAGCGCTGGTATGAGTCCGTCGATTGATGCCCCGGCAAGCATGCTTCGGCAAGGCTGCCTCCATTGGCACGATCCATGCGACAACGGTCACTACACTGACTCGAGGGGGAGGGAAAAAAAGGGAAGAAGATCAGAGAAGCTCGGCTCCGTGCCCTGATGCCCGCCAGCTGCAAGAAGTGCATATCAATCCTTGCCGGGAACAAAGAAACCACATGGTTGCCTTCTACTCCTCCAAGTGCCGCGGACGCGTCGAACGCGCGAAGCCTGTCAGAGGAGAAAGAAGTTTGAAAATGAAAGCTAAGTTCACGTTATCACCTCTTGTTGATGCATTTCTGATTTTTGCAGTCATTTATCCCTTAACTCTAGTAAGTGTTTGTGTTGAGAAATTCCCCATGCGATGGAACCTTGGCTAGTTTCTTTGATCGCACCATCGTCCTGTCCGGATCCATGCTCACAGGACGAGAGGCTACATCGAGAGCTACCTAGGAAAAACCTACTGAGACGCATCCACGCCAAGATGACTGTTAAGGGTCGGACCCTTATGATAATCGCGGAAATATGATATCGGCAGACATCCAGAACATGGATAGGGATTGATCATACAAACTTGATCATATAGAGTTTAAAAGGATAAACATGCATTTAAGGGTTCAGCTAGGATTATCAGTTTTGCAACAAACACTAGAGGTAAAATTACTAAACATAGAATATATATCATGTTTCATTACAGGGCCCCGTGGAAACGACTGTTGCTTCATACTTGGCCCTGTGGCCAGGTGGAATGTCTTAAACACGAAGAACCATGTCGGCGCGGGGAGTGGCCTTCCCCTCAGCGGCATCAACTTCAGCACTTGCAGGCGGCTTCTTGAAACCATCATCAAGATCGAGTTCTGGGTGGTTACAGGCGATGTTGCTCAATACCATGAAGAGGGCATCGCGAGCGAGCCTCCGCGACTTGGTCATGAAACGCTCGGTCCTCCCCTCTTCATGCACCTTCAACTTTTCGAACAACTTGTTGAAGAAGAGCCCCAACTTGACAATCGGGACCTCCTGCTCGCTGGCTAAGTAGACTGGGCCATCCATGCCCATTGCCGCAGCCTGGGCGCCAAGGCGGAATGTGATGTCAACCAGGCTCTTGATCCAGAGGTTGTTCATGTCGACCCGATTCTTCAGACTATCCTATGCATCTTGCCGAAGACGCTTGGTGGTTTCCAACTCCTTGGAAAACAACTGATATCGGGATTCAAGAGATTCCGCTGACTGCTCCAGCGAGCCAATCCTTGCCTTCATGTCAGATATGTTGTCATTGGCGGTCAAAAGGCTTTGGGTCTTGAAGGAGAGCTGTGACTGCACATCAGCCAGATGAAGATCTGCCTGACGTGCTTCCTCTTTGAGCGCCTCCACCTTCTTGGTGCTCTTGACAAAGTCTGCATTCAGTTTGGCCACCTGCCGGTCAAGCTCAGCCTTGGCGGAAGACGCAACATCCAAATCCTCATCAAGCTTCTTCAGCTAGGCAGCATGATAAGCGGCAAGGGTGTCCAGAGAAACGTTATGCTTATCATCCAATTCCTTGGTGCATTGCTGCACCAAGGCCTCCAAATTTTCATCTTTGCCGCAGAGGGTAGATTCAAGGTTCTCCTCCTGAAGGGAGATCTCTCGCTCCCTGGCATCCAGAGATACTCTCTGGTCCCCAGGCGCCCTTCCCAAGCCATGACATCCACTTTCATCATCTGAAGGGTCTCTTGCTGCCTCATGAGCAGCTTGAACTGCTTGTCATGCCATTCATGCAGCTCCAGGCACTTGTCCTTCAGCCTCTGATCCACCCTGCCAGCGGATTCGCGCCATTCCTTGAGCTCCTGCCACTTTTGGCGGTGCCGGGTCTGCATTTCCTTCACGTGTGCCGCCATGGATTCCATGAAGGACAAATCCTTAGTGATGGCAGCTGAGTCGTCGGCCTCTCTGCCTCCCAGATGCAGCGGTGCCAGAAGGCGCCGAGCTCTTCTCTCTCGTTGTGCGTCTGTCAGGAACAGGCCGGGGGCTCCGATATCAGGCGGCGACAACACCATTGCCAGCGTACTTTGGGGAGGTGGCGGAATTTCAGCAATGGTTCTGGCAGTGGGAAGCGGACCCATGGTCTGGAGTGGGATCTTCATCTTAACGGTCGATTCCCCTACCGGGGCGTCCACCAAAGAATGCTCCATCACTGCCAAGGAGCCTTGAACGTCCCCAACAGCGAGATACCGATCCTCAGCAGCTGAGATCCTCGCCGCTTCGTCCGCGGTAGACCTCCCTATGTCATCCACCACGTCCAACAAATCCTGTTCTTCAGTTTGAGGGGCTGCACGCGGGAGGGCCAGGAAACAATGAAGAAACAGAAATCTCAAGCAAATGAAGAATCTAGTGGATGCAACCAAAGCATAGAAGAAAAGAAAGGTCCAGCCAGGTACCTAGGGAAGTCTGCTGGGCAGGGGTCTCCGTTTCCCCAGCACCAGTTGTTGCCGAGCCACGAGCCTCATCCTCTGCCAGGGTGGGCTCGATAGCCTTCTGCACCGTCTCTGCCACGGAGGATTCCATGACGACCTCTTCGGCTTGAGTGGCAGAGGAGGCGTGCCCCTCCGGGAGGGGCTCTCCCTATGTCGCATCTCCCCACCTCCTTCATGTGGGGAGGCGGAAGGGCTGCCTCCATCATCTCCGGCGGGCGGAACCAAGTCTCCACTCCCAGGTCGGAGGCTGGGCTGGTGGCTCGGCATGAGGTCTTCAGCGTCCTTCCCTGCCAAAGCCAAGCCCTCTGCGCCCTCCAGCGACTTAAGGTGCTAGAGCTTCTTCCGAGAATGGTGAACGAGGGTCTCCGTGTCCTCCTCCACTTCCATGCCGGCAGTAACAAAAATGAGAGGCGAGTCAGCCAGAGCATTCAAATTGGCCTAAGAAGATGCCTGCCACAAAGAGAAACCCTCCTTACTCTTCCACGATGAGCATGTAGTTCAAATTGAACTTCGTGGGAGGGGGAGACTCCCTTCCTCTTCAGAGGTAGAAGGGTGGACCCCCGGGCAGCTTCGGCGCCTTCCGCGACGTCAGGAGCTCCGGGGAAGGAGAGCTCTGTGAAGAACTCGAGTCGGAGCGGGAGTTGGACTCCGCCTCCGTAGCCACCGGCCGTTTGGTGGAAGGAGCCTTGGCCTGAGCAAGACGAGGGGATTGACAGCATGCCACCTCAGCCTTGGTGGACTTGGTGGAGGTCTTCTTCACCCTCTTGGTGGCTGGCGCTCGGTTGGAGGTCGCTGCTCCTCGGGTCGCCGTGCACCTGTGGGTGTGCTGATCTGGGTCCGGTGCGGGGGCTTGCGGCCTAGCCGCAAGCCGCTCATCTTTGGGAGTCGCTGCCATGTCCTCCCCCTCCCTCTAGAGCTCCGTCGTTGCCGTGGCTAGGGCATCCATCCTGGCAAAGTCAACCTCGGTGAGCTCTTCCCCGGCAGATCCCTCCGTGGCTCGCGCTTCGCTGCTTCCCTGGGACGAGCTTCAGCTCCCGGCTTTCCCTTTGCACTTTCCGGCCTTCACGACCTTCTCCATCTCCGCGAGGCGAGCAACCTTCTCCTTCTTGATCGACCCTCTTCAGAATATGCGCCACCTCCACAAGGGAGGAGCGCTTGTACATCTCACCCTCATTCCTGGTGACCCTCTCCACCAGGGTGCTCGACCACTGAAGCTCTTCATCAAGGGAAGGGAGCTTCCAAGTGCTCGATAGTCCCTCAGCGTTGCAGCCCGGCATCCACTTCAGTATCTGATCCCGGGCAGAGTTGATGTTCAGGGGAATGACGGTTGCTGGGAGTTTAAACAACTCAAACCGACCAAATAGTTGGTCGCACAACCAGCCATGCCCATAAACTGATAAGTTGTTGGCCAGCCTCGAAAGCAACCTCATCTTGTCTGCCACGCCTCCATACAGCCATGCAGGTCTGTCCCTTTCCTGCAGCGGTGAGATGCGGCGGAGGAGAAAATCTACCCCCACATGCTCAATGGTTAACCTGGCAGCCGCTAGGCGGGTGATCCTGTTAATTGCCAGGTGCAACCTATCCTCGGTAAGGCCCTTGGTGCTCCAACCCTTGCCACGCTCGATGCACTCCTGCCGCGCTTCGCAAATCTCGGCGGCGCCTTTGTCCTAGATTCGGCACCACTCCCCTCTCCATTCTTCCCACCTCCCATGCTGGAACCCAGGAAGATAATCCCATGCCTTCTATAGCAAGCGCGGCATCCAGCTGATGATTCCAGAACGGTTAATCCTGGTCTCCACCAGCGGGACGAATTAATGCCGGAATAGATCCACATTGGGCTGCACTCCGACAAAATTTTCACACAAATGCGCGAAGATGGCCATGTCCGCCATTGCATTTGCCTCACTCCGACAAAATTTTCACACAAATCAAAGAGGTGGAATCCATAGATCTTCATGATTGCCTCAAAGAACTCAGAAAAAGGAGGACATAGACCACAGATGAAGTAAGCAGCAAAGAACCAATAAAAATCAGGGGATCCACCTCACCCGCTTCATAAACTACGGGTGCCCCGTGCCCTTTCTCGACGGGCCTCCCCCATAGGTACCAGTACTTTGCCTGAAGAACGGGGCCGCTCAAGGAGGAAGGAACGAAGACGACGTTCTCGCACCGCTTCTTATTCAGCTCTGCCGACCTCTTGCTCCCCTCGGCAGCGGCCTCCTTCGCCGTGGTCGACGGCTTCTTCTTCTCTGCGGGTTTCTTCCCCATTTTTGCAGCGACGCGGGGAGGGGGGGATTCAGTGGAGAAGGCGGCGGCGGAAGGGGGAGCGAGAAAAGGAACTGTCGCTCGGCTTGCGGAGGAAGAAGATGGAGGAGCGGGGCGAGAGACAGGTGAATCATGTTGCTCTGTTTTTCCTACTCTTAAGGGGGAAAAGTGGAGCCGTGGCGCGGCGCTCCAGAAAGTTACCGTTTTACCATAACTGCAATGGTGCCACGACCCCATGACGCGTAGTAATTGCGCAAAATGGACGTTGGATTGACTTGTCGCCATGACGGAATGGCACACACAACCCTCTCCTGCCATGTGTCCGCGCACCGTTTGGGGCCTAACCCAACGTGCCACGCGACACGTAAGGCTTAGGCCCGGGGGCTTATGTCGGGGAAAATACACAGGGGTATACATTCCCCCCTGAGTTGTGCACGGACAAGCCGAGCCAGACCATAGATTGAAGGACCAAGAGATTTGAAGAATCAACATGCAACTCAGAGGGACCGAGATCAAGCAAGAGGAGCAATATATCAGCAAGAGAAGGGCCTCCCTTGCCCGGCAGGCGAGCCCGGCAAGGGGCGAGGCCACCACCAGAAGCAAGCAACCAGGAACCCCGGCAAGGTCTACCGGGGTTCGCAGGGGCAGAACCACCCCACCAACTACTCAAGCACGACCCACGTCGTCTATTAGTGAGGTGTCAAGCTACAAAGTGATTAAGTGGCAGCCATTCGCCACATGGCAGCCATTTCCTACAGAAGAAACCCCCATATGACACCCATCATGCGACATGTCAAGAGAATAGGCGTGGAGCTGGCAAGATAGCCCGACAGACCTCGCCGGGCAACCAGTGATGTGACACCAAGCGGTGCATTTAATGCACCCTGTCATCCCGCGGAGTTAGGTATGATAGCACTATTTGCTATCATATCAGTGGATAATGACTACTTTTCCATTGTTATGACCCCTTAATCTATAAAAGGAGGCCCATGGCACCCGTAGGGGAGGTTAGAAGGTTAGAAAGTTGACAAACCCATACGCGCGTAGTGATAACTACCCATAGGCAACCCCTGCCGGGCAAGTGTACTACGCCTCACCACCTCCATTCCACCATCAATCCACCAAAGCAGAAGTAGGGTTTTATGCCTCATGGCGGCCCAAACCTGGGTAAATTGCTTGTGTCCTCTCTGCCACGCTGCCGTCCGCTGGTCTGCTCTTTGTGCAATGCGACGCCCCCCTGCCGAACCAGCAAGGGGCCTCTTGGTACCATAGGTGGCCATGGATATCCCGCTACACACGATTACAAGGATAGAAAGATCACTAAGCAAACACCCGAAGAAAGATTGAACTAAATATTTACTCAACTAAATCAAAAGATAACTAAAGATCGAACTAAGATAAATAAAGGCAAAAGATAGTGGTGGTGATACGATACCGGGGCACCTCCCCCAAGCTTGGCATAAGCCAAGGGGAGTGCCCATACCCGATACATAAGTGTTGAAGAAGGTGGTGGTGGCGGTGATGATGATGTAGTAACGATCTTATCTTCCGGTTTCCATGGCAAGGGCTCACCATCATAAGATGAGGAGTGAGTCTCGCTAGTCCTGCAACTGGCAGCCAAACTCATACCTTTAAACCTTGCCTTATATTACTAGACTTGGTTTTGGGGATCATAGATTTGCCTTTGCAGAAAGTTGATTTGCTCGTCGAAGGTGAATACGATGTCCTTCATGGATTTTCCATCCACCTTAAGATCATGGGTGTAATCTGTGATCATGAGGTGATTTACATGGAGTCCATGTTCCACCACCCCCTTGCACTTTAAGACCTCTTGCTCCATAACTTTGAGCCTGGCATCCACGGTCCCCGTCCCCTTGGGACCCTGGACGTCGTGGTTGTGGAGCACCCTCTCACGCATCTCGATTGCTTGAGGGTGCTACATCACCTCCCGCAAATACGGGTTGATGAAGTTCTCGAAGAACTTGTCCTTGGAAGAGCTTGAAGTGGCCATGGTGATCTAGATCTATCAGAAAATAGCAAGAAAGAAGAATAGAAGATTTCCCCGTGATACGGTGGTTAAAAGGTTTGGGGGGTATATAAATATTTTTTATCTTGGGAAACAAGAAAACGGAGTCTGGAAGGTATCCGAGGTGGGCACAACCCACCTGGGTGCGCCTAGTAAGCCAGGCGCGCCCTGGTTGAAGGAAATATGCCCTAGAGGCAATAATAAAGTTGTTATTTTATATTTCCTTATTCATGATAAAGGTTTATTATTCATGCTAGAATTGTATTGATCGGAAACATAAATACATGTCTTGTGTCCCTAGTAAGCCTCTACTAGACTAGCTCATTGATCAAAGATGGTTAAGGTTTCCTAACCATAGACATGTGTTGTCATTTCATAACAGGAGCACATCATTAGGAGAATGATGTGATGGAAAACACCCATCCGTGAGCTTAGCATAATGATCTTTCAGTTTATTGCTATTGCTTTCTTCATGTCAAATACATATTCCTTCGACTATGATATTATGCAACTCCCGGATACCGGAGGAATACCTTGTGTGTTATCTAACGTCACAACATAGCTGGGTGATCATAAAGATGCTCTACAGGTATCCCCCAAGGTGTTTGTTGAGTTGGCATAGATCGAGATTAGGATTTGTCACTCCGAGTATCGGAGAGGTATCTCTGGGCCCTCTCGGTAATACACATCATAAGAAGCCTTGCAAGAAAAGTGAATAATGAGTTAGCTGCAGGATGATGTATTACAGAACGAGTAAAGAGACTTGCCGGTAACAAGATTGAACTAGGTATGAGATAACATCTCCTCGGGGGTCTGGTCAAGTAACATACCGATGGACAAAGGGAATTACTTATGTTGTCATAACGGTTCGATCGGTAAAGATCTTCGTAGAATATGTAGGAGCCAATATGGGCATCAAAGTTCCGCTAATGGTTATTGAACGGAGAGGTGTCTCGGTCATGTCTACATAGTTCTTGAACCCGTAGGGTCCGCACGCTTAACGTTCGTTGACGGTATAGTGTTATATGAGTTATATGTTTTGGTGACCAAATGTTGTTCAGAGTCCCGTATGAGATCACGGACATGACAAGGAGTCTCAAAATGGTCGAGAGGTAAAGATTGATATATAGGACGATGGTATTTGGACACTGGAAGTGTTTCATGACGTACCGGGAAGGAATCGGGTCACTAGAAGGTGTTCCGGGCACCACCCGGCAAGATATGGGCCTTATGGGCCAAAGGAAGGGACATACCAGCCCACAAGGGGGCTGGTGCGCCCGCTCCCTTGTTTGGCCAGCCCTAGTGAAGGAAAAGGGGGAGGGCTAGCCCCTCCGGCCTTTCTCTCTCATGGGAGAAAGGAAAAGGGGGGGCGCCACCCTCCCGTGCCTTTCCTCGCACTCGAAATAAGGAAAGAGAGGGGCGCGGCTTGGGAGGGAACCCAAGTAGGATTCCTCCTACTTGGGTGCCTTCTTTGGCTTCTCCTCCCTCCCTCCCACTTATATATACGTGGGAGGGGCGCATAGCACACAACAGATCAATTGTTAGCCGTGTGCAGCGCCCCCTCCACCGTTTACACCCTCGGTCATATTTTCGTAGTCCCTAGGCGAAGCCTTGCCGATATCACTTCACCATCACCGCCACCATGCCATCGTGCTAATGGAACTCATCTACTACCTCGCCATCTTGCTCGATCAAGAAGGCGAGGGACGTCACTGAGCTGAACATGTGCAGAACGCGGAGGTGCCGTGCGTTCGGTACTTGATCGGTTGAGGTGAGAAGAAGTTTGACTTGATCAATCGCGTTGTGAAACGATTCTGCTTTCGGGTCTATGAGGGTATGTAGAAACACTCTCCCCTCTTGTTGCTATGCATCTCCATGGATAGATCATTGCGTGTGCGTAGAATTTTTTTTGTTTTCCATGCATCGGTTCCCAACACTAATGTCTTGTGCCCACCAGGGTTGTCTTCCTGATTGTTTCTTGTTTTCCTAATTTTGGTAATATTCCAAAACTGAAAAAAAATTATTTTTGTGGATTTTTTGGAGTCCGTTTACTTACCGTATCACGTACCTCCTCTTTTTCACGATTCTGGAGTGTTTCAGAAGGTTTCTTTTATGTGTTGTTCCAGTGTCATACTTTGGATAAAATTGCTTTCAACATTAATGGGCGCACCTGAGATATAATGTTTTATTCTTTGACCATTGATAGCCTTTAGGTTAGTACCTTCAACATTATTTATTTTGATAGCCCCAGAATGATAAACTTTTTCGATAACATAAGGTCCTTCCCATTTGGAGACAAGTTTTCCTGCAAATAATCTGAAACGAGAGTTGTACAAAAGAACATATTCCCCAATTTTAAACTCACGCTTTTGGATTCTTTTGTCATGCCACCTTTTAACTTTTTCTTTAAATAATTTGGCATTTTCATAAGGTTGGGTTCTCCATTCATCTAATGAGATAATATCAAATAACTCTTTTTAACGGCAGGTTTGAAATCATAGTTGAGTTCTTTAATTGCCAAATATGCTTTATGTTCTAACTCAAGAGGCAAATGACAAGCTTTTCCATAAACCATTTTATAAGGAGACATAGCCATAGGATTTTTATAAGCTGTTCTATAAGCCCAAAGTGCATCATCTAATTTCTTAGACCAATTCTTTCGGGGCCTATTAATTTTTTTTCTCTATTGCTAAGTCCAACTTGACCACTAGAGTGAGGATGATAAGGTGATGCTATTCTATGGTTGACAACATACTTAGCAAGCATTTTACGGAAAGCACCATGAATAAAGTGTGAACCACCATCAGTCATTAAATATCTAGGGACTCCAAACCTTGGGAAAATAACTTCCTTAAGCATTTTAATAGAGGTGTTGTGATCAGCGCTACTAGTTGGAATACACTCGTGCGCGTCAGTCCTAAACAAACGGTTTTTAACCTCTTTCCATGAATGCATTTGGAACCGTCGCCAAGTGAGTGTGTGCGATAGGGTGTCCTTCCCACATGTACCAGAAATCGTCGGGGATAGGCCCTCCTGGGACCCAGGTTGGGGCCGTGTGCGATCGGGAGAGGCATCGAAACCCAATCATTTCCGTATGTATGTACATCCCACACGGTAATCCGAGAAAATCATTTCCGTAGGTATGTACATTGATACGTCTCCAACATATCTATAATTTTTATTGTTCCATGCTATTATATTATCTCTTTTGGATGTTTAATGGGCTTTATTATGCACTATTATATTATTTTTGGGACTAACTTATTAACCGAAGGCCCAGTGCAAATTGCTGTTTTTTGCCTATTTCAGTGTTTCATAGAAAAGGAATATCAAACGGAATCCAAACGAAATGAAAGCTTCACGAGGATCTTTTTTTTGGAACAAACGCAATCCAAGAGACTTGGAGTGGACGTCAAGGAAGCAACGAGGCGGCCAGGGGGGGAGGGCGCGCCCCCACCATCGTGAGCCCCTTGTGGCTCCACCGACCTACTTCTTTTGCCTATATATACTCTTATACCCTGAAAACATCAGGGGGAGCCACGAAACCACTTTTCCACCACCACAACCTTCTGTACCCGTGAGATCCCATCTGGGGACCTTTTCCGACGATCGGCCCAAGGGGGATTCGATCATGGAGGGCTTCTACATCAACACCATAGCCTCTCTGATGATGTGTGAGTAGTCTACCACAGATCTTCGGGTCCATAGTTATTAGCCGGATGGCTTCTTCTCTCTCTTTGGATCTCAATACAAAGTTCTCCTCGATGTTCTTGGAGATCTATTCGATGTAATTCTTTTTGCGGTGTGTTTGCGAGATCCGATGAATTGTGGGTTTATGATCAAGTTTATCTATGAACAATATTTTGATTCTTCTCTGAATTCTTATATGCATGATTTGATATCTTTGTAAGTCTCTTCAAATTATCAGTTTGGTTTGGCCTAGTAGATTGATCTTTCTTGCAATGGGAGAAGTGCTTAGCTTTGGGATCAATCTTGCGGTGTCCTTTCCCAGTGACAGTAGGGGCAGCAATGCATGTATTTTACTATTGCCATCGACGATAAAAAGATGGGGTTTATATCATATTGCTTGAGTTTATCCCTCTACATCATGTCATCTTGCCTCATGCGTTACTCTGTTCTTATGAACTTAATACTCTAGATGCACGCTGGATAGCGGTCGATGTGTGGAGTAATAGTAGTAGATGGAGAATCGTTTCGGTCTACTTAACACAGACGTGATGCCTATGTTCATGATCATGCCCATATATTCTCATAACTATGCCCTTTTCTATCAATTGCTCGGCAGTAATCTGTTCACCCACCGTAATATATGCTATCTTGAGAGAAGCCACTTGTGAAACCTATGGTCCCCGGGTCTACTTTACATCATATTAGTTTCCCGTAAACTATCCATTTATGTCATCGTTTATTTTGCAATCTTTACTTTCCAATCTATACAAAAATACCAAAAACTATTTTATCTTATTATCTTTATCAGATCTCACTTTTGCAAGTGTCCGTGAAGGGATAGTGTCGGTGCAAAACCGGCGGATCTCGGGTAGGGTCCCGAACTGTGCGTCTAGGCCGGATGGTAACAGGAGGCAAGGAACACGATGTTTTACCCAGGTTCGGGCCCTCTTGATGGAGGTAAAACCCTACGTCCTACTTGATTAATATTGATGATATGGGTAGTACAAGAGTAGATCTACCACGAGATCAAGGAGGCTAAACCCTAGAGGCTAGCCTATTGTATGATTGTTGTATGATGAAGTTATCCTACGGACTAAAACCCTACGGTTTATATAGACACCGGAGAGGGTTAGGGTTACACAAAGTCGGTTACAATGGTAGGAGATCTTGAATATCCGCATCACCAAGCTTGCCTTCCACACCAAGGAAAGTCCCATCCGGACACGGGACGAAGTCTTCAATCTTGTATCTTCATAGTCCTGGAGTCCGGCTGAAGGTATAGTCCGGCTACCCGAACACCCCCTAATCCAGGACTCCCTCAGTAGCCCCTGAACCAGGCTTCAATGACGACGAGTCTGGCGCGTAGATTGTCTTCGGCATTGCAAGGCGGGTTCCTCCTCCAAGTCTTCATAGAAATTTAACACCAAGAGTAGTGTCCGGCTCTGCAAAATAAGTTTCCACATATTGCCATAGAGAGAATAATATTAACACAAATCTAATCTGCTGACGTATTCCGCGTGTGACATCACACTACGGCCAAGCCTTTATTCGAATCGTTTTCACTTTTCCACCTCAGCGTGTTTTGCGAGGCGGTTTCCTTGGCACGTCTTGTCAAAGCAGAGATCGTGTCCCCCATTTACGGGATTCTCATCAATACGGACGTGGGTAACCCAACCGCGCCATTTATCACGGCGCTTGGGAGGCAAGCGAGTTTTACTAGGCTGGTGGGGACGCATAGTCGCATCCGCTCATATAAGGGGATAAGGATCCACCTTTTTACCTACGCCTTCTTCCTCCTTTGCCTATCCATCTTCTGCGCACCCGAGCTCCAGCGCCCAAGCCCGCACTTCCTACCTCAACCTTCTCCAACAATGTCCGGAGCGGGAGGCAAGTGGATGGTCTCCTCCGTCACGGAGGGCCATGTCAAAAGGCTAAGGAAGGCCGATACCTGTCCAAAGACATCGCGCACCGGCTTCCTGAGGAGGGGCAGCTTCTCCCCACCCCAAGGCCCCATGAGAGGGTAGTATTTCTTCCCCACTTCCTCCGCGGACTGGGTTTTCCTCTCCACCCATTTGTCCGCGGGCTCATGTTCTACTATGGCCTAGATTTCCACGATCTGGCCCCGAACTTCATCCTCAATATCTCGGCGTTTATCGTCGTGTGCGAGGCTTTCCTCTGCATCCGCCCCCATTTCGGCCTCTGGCTCAAGACCTTCAACGTCAAGCCAAAGGTGGTGCGCGGCAACCAGGCGGAGTGCGGAGGTGCCATGGCGGGCAAAATAGCCAATCCTATGGCTCGAGGGCTCCTTTGTGGAGACCTTGAAGGGGTGGCAGTCAGGGTGGTTTTACATCACCGAGCCACGCGATCCGAAGTGGATCGCAGCCCCTGAATTCCGATCCGGACCCCCTACGCGCTCACGTCCTGGAAGGAGACGGGCTTGTCGTGGGGCGACGAAGAAGAGGTGACCGGACTGCAAAAATGCATCCAGTCCCTGGTGAACAAGCAGCTCAAGCTTGTCAACGTAGTCCAGGTCATGCTTCGTCCGCCGGATCCTTCCGTGTCAAGAACGGGACTTCAATTTGTGGGAGTTCAACCCGGCGCAGCACCGAACTCTGAGCAGGCTCTTCGACACGACGTACGAAGATGTCTGGAAGGGGCTAACCAAAGGCGCCGAGGCTCCCACATCCGCCTCCGAAGACCGCGGATTCAGCTCGCAGCGTCCTGCTGGCGAGGTAAAATATTTTCATCTTTTACAGGATGTTAAGTTTTCTTCATAGTTTGACTCTATGCGGGATCTAAACTCCCTCACCTTTGACAGGATTGGCAGGCGAAGTCCGGACTGATTAACTGTCCGGCTCCCTTGCCCGAAGACCCAGCCCCTGCTCTCCTAGTGAAGCTGCTGGTTCCGGCACCTTATGTGGTGCCGGAGAAGAAGGCCAAGAAGAAGAAGGCCACGGGGACTCGAAAGAGTTCCCGGCATATGGTGGTGTCGGACTCGTCGTCCGATGAGTCCGAGACGCACTCCTCCCGTGAAGACGAGGAGGAGGAAGAAGAGACCTCTCCCCCTCCAGCGGGGGAAGGAAAGAAGAGGAAGGCCGCCCTAGTAGGGGAGGCCGAAGGGTCCAAGAAGAGGAAAACCCCTCCACCGGACTATGCCCCCGACGCCGACGAGGACGAAGAGGAGTGGCCGACAGGGCCAAGCGTCCGGCAAAATCGTAAGTGTTCGGATACCAGAGTAACTCATGATATTCCTTTTGTTGCGCAGCTTTCCCTAATGTCGAATATAATCATGCAGCCCGCCCAAGACGGGCTCGACGATTCGTCGAGCGGCTCCCTGGATTCATCTGGACGTGAATTCAGTTCTGCCCGCTGCCTCCCCCTGTGCTGGATGACGCCGAAGTGGCATCGCGACAAGCTCCGGCAAGAGGAGGTGGTCCAGGAGGAGCCGCGAGGCAACCTCTCGGACTCCAGGAGTAAAGGGGACAAGACCCCCCAGGGTTCCAAGTCTGGCTTTAAGCCAGACACCGTGCCGGAATCATCAATGGTTCCGGACCGCGGCAGGCGAACTCCTGCCAAGAGGAGCAAGCCTATTGAGCCGGCGTCCTCCGTCCAACCGGAGGCGCCGGACAATCTGCTGGAGGTGCTTAAGGGTGCCTCCATCGACGAGGAGCACCATACCATCATGAGTATGGTGGTCCAGAAGGTTCGGTCCGCCAAAAGCGGACTTACTAAAGCTTGTGCTAGCCTTCTAACAGGCTTCGAGGTAAGTAGAAATATGTAAAAATATTACCGCATAGACAGTAGCCCCTGATGCTCTGTTTGGCATTCGGAAAGAAAAGCCGAATAGAGGATCTATTAAATATTGCAGGAGTCTAACTAAAAAGGAGTCAATATACGTATGCAGGCTTCGCTGCTGGCCACCGCCGCACTGACTGCGGAGGTGGGTGCCCTGAAGCAGGGCCTCGAGCGGACCGAGCAAGAGCTCGGCCTTGCCAAACGGCAGCTCGAGGAGAAAGAAGGTAAGAGATACCTTATAGAAAAAATGCCTATAAGAAGACGCAATTGCAAAAAATGACAGGAGTATACTGCTTATTGTAGGGGCCACAACTGAGGTGGCGACCCTTAAGCAGGTGCTACCCGAGGCCAAGAAGAGAGCGGCCACGGAGCGTACCAAGTGGGAGAAATTTGAGGCACAGGTCAGCGAGGTGCAGCAAGAGCTTCAGGCTCTCATGAAAAAACATGAGAGTTTGGATCCAGACGCGAAGACGCGAGCGTCCGAGCTTGCTGCAGCCCTTAAAACTGCCAAATCTGCCAAGGCCGAAGCCCAGAAGGCCCTCCAGGAAGTGGATGCGGTGAAAAAGATAGCGGTGGGGAAGGCATTCTCTATGCAAAGCAGACATATAAAAGTAAACTACTTGTTACTTACCCGAATCCGGAGCTCTCCAGGGGCATTCACAGATCTTCCCCGCAGCGTGTCCGATGCCGCCGCATTCTACCGAGCCGAGGAAGGCAGCTCGACGGAGAAGGTGTTCTGGTCTCAGTACGCTGAGGCCGAACACCCTGTCCTTGAGCGACCAACTGAAGCAGCTGGTCGAGCTCCACAAGGCAGCCGAACAGGCCCTGAAGGGCTTCACATTTCGGCTATGGCCTAGAGAGCCCTGTCTGGGAGCTACTTCGGACTGGTGCGGCGGCTGGTGAGGCTTGTCAAGCTCGAGGTCATCAAGCGATCCGTCTGCATCGAAGGTGCCCGTAGGGCCCTTGCCCGTGCAAAGGTGCACTGGGGTAAGCTGGACAGTGAGAAGCTTGTGAGGACGGGCCGCCGCCGGGGAAGGAGCATCGCAAGCCCGAGAACTATTACAAGGATGTTCTGGCCGGTGCCCGCCTTATGGCGGATGAATGCACCAAGGATGTAATTTTTGAATGAACTCGCTCGTGTTATCCTGTGCGCTGAAAACTTGTTCATATGCGCTAAGCAATGCTTGAATTTAAAATATTACTTTTTGCGGCCGTTTATCAAAAAATTGAGAGATGGCCAGTCGTCGGCTTCTGCCCCCATGCCACTAGTGCTGGGGTGTTCGGGATAAACCTGAGCGCTCTTTTTCCCATGATTGGGTCCGTCGAGGGAGGCGCTCAGCACAACGAACAAGGCAATCAGATATAATGCTTGAACACTCTCACTTAGCCATAGAACTCTATAATTTTAAATTTCGGCGAAGCCCCTAGTATTCGGAAGACCGAGTTCGGGGCGCTATCCACGCCTTGGCCGGACAAAGCCGGTTCCTCGCTCGAAGCGGCATAAGTCTTAAGGACTCGAAAAACCTCTCGAACAGCGACCGGTCTCTCGCCTCATCATGACAGTCAGTTTTAGCTTTCTCTACTGAGGTGCTCAGCCCAGCTCAACTGGGGCACAATCGCAGTAGTTCTCCTAGTGCTACCTTAGCCGATATAGCGGAACGTAAGGCACCAAAACATAGGAGCCGGGCAAACCCAACTATTGACCCAAATCATGATTCGGAGCCGATGCATATAGTGCTATAAGTTCGGGGTGCCGCACTTGTGAAAGTGTACGGACTTCTCACGCCATATTGATGGGTACTGAAGCCCCTGGCGTATTTTTGCCGTACCACAGTGTACGGATGCAACATGTTATATAAACATATATATAAAAAGAGGATAATGCAAAAAATAGACAAAAAGCTATGCATTGTTTATAGAAAGGCTGCTATGAAAGCGGAACGATACAAATAGTGCGATAAGCAAAAGAAATTGGACTATTTAACATGTCCTGGCCAGGGGCAGGCCGCGGAATTGTATTAAAAAATAGGTATACTGCTCGCAATAGAGACCACCTGGGAGTTCCATAATGCGGCGTGGCTTGTCTGCTTTCCTGGATCTTGCATCGTTTGTGCGGCAGTTGAATTGCCGAACGGGTCATCCGAAGTATGGAGTCCTGAGAGTAAGAGAAAAAAAGAAAAAAAAAGGAATCCGGCAGCCCCTGGTGCGGTTTAAGCCGTATTTCGGGCGTGCCGTGATAGTGCCCCTTCCCCTGTGCCCATGGTATTTCAAGAGCGTAGTTATGTACGCGAAGCACTGGTTTCGCTATATCGCGAGGGCTAGGGTTGGGGCCGCATTGCTACGCTAGCTCAGAACGTGCCAGGCGGTCTTGTTGTAGGGTACTCCGGGCGCGCTTGACAGTGTCCGGCTTTTTGAAGGCCGAACTGGAGAACTGCCTAGAGAGGCTGCTTTGTACTTCTGCTGCGAGCGCTGCCGTGTGCTCCTCCGTTCGGAGGGAGCGTTCAGTGTTCCCATTGACCGTGATTACTCCTCTAGGGCCTGGCATCTTGAGCTTGAGGTATGCATAGTGCGGTACCGCGTTGAATTTTGCGAATGCGGTTCGCCCGAGCAGTGCGTGATAGCCACTACGGAACGGGACTATGTCGAAGATTAACTCCTCGCTTCGGAAGTTATCCGGAGATCCGAAGACCACTTCCAGTGTGACTGACTGTACAGTTGGCTTCTACACCTGGTATGACGCCTTTAAAGGTCGTTTTGGTGGGCTTGATCCTCGAGGGATCTATGCCCATTTTTCGCACTGTATCCTGGTAAAGCAGGTTCAGGCTGCTGCCGCCGTCATCCATGAGGACTCTTGTGAGATGAAATACGTTAATGATTGGGTCTAGAACCAATGCGGCGAAGCCGCTGTGACGGATGCTAGTGGGGTGGTCCCTTCGATCAAAGGTGATCGAGCAGGAGGACCATGGGCTGAACTTTGGGGCGACTGGCTCCATCGCATATACGTCCCGTAATGCATGCTTCCGCTCCCTCTTGGGGATGTGGGTTGCGTATATCATGTTCACCGTCCGCACTTGCGGGGGAAATCCCTTCTGTCCACTGTTGTTCGGCGGCCTGGGCTCCTCCTCGTTGTCCCTATGCAGCCCCTTGTCTTTGTTTTTGGCTCTTAACTTGCCTTCCTGCTTGAACACCCAACAATCCCTGTTGTGTGATTGGCTGGCTTTTCGGGGGTGCCATGTATCTGGCACAAGCGGTCGAGTATTCGGTCCAAACTGGACGGGCCCTGAGTATTTCTTTTGAATGCCTTTTTCCGTTGACCGGATTTGTAGCCTCGGAATCCGGCATTAACTGCCGTATCCTCGTTGCTGTCGCTTGTAACCGGCGCTTTTGTTTGTTCCGACGCGACCTGTCACTTTTGTCCTTGGTATTCGAATTACCAGGGTTCTTGGTTAAATTGTTGCTGCGAGCTAGCCAGCTGTCTTCTCCCGCGCAAAAGCGGGTCATGAGTGTCGTGAGGGCTGCCATAGATTTCGGCTTTTCCTGTCCCAGGTACCGGGCAAGCCACTCGTCACGGATATTATGCTTGAAGGCCGCAAAGGCCTCTGCGTCCGGACAGTCGACTATCTAGTTTTTCTTTGTTAGGAACCGTGTCCAGAATTGCCTGGCCGATTCCTCTGGCTGCTGAATTATGTGGCTTAGGTCATCGGCGCCCGGTGTTCGCACATAAGTGCCCTGAAAGTTGTCAAGGAATGCGGCTTCCAGGTCCTCCCAAGAACCGATTGAGTCTGCTGGCAAGCTGTTAAGCCAATGCCGGGCCGGTCCCTTAAGTTTGAGTGGGAGGTATTTGATGGCGTGTAGATCATCACCGCGGGCCATGTGGATATGAAGGAGATAATCCTCGATCCATACCGCAGGATCTGTTGTGCCATCGTACGATTCGATGTTTACGGGTTTGAAGCCCTCAGGGATTTTATGATCCATTACTTCATCTGTGAAGCATAGTGGGTGTGCGGCGCCTCTGTATTGGGCTATATCACGACGCAGCTCGAAGGAGCTTTGTCTGTTGAGTTCGGCCCGGCCGGATTTATTGCATCCGGAGTGACGATCACCGTCACGTGCCGTGGGGCGCCTGCGCGATCCGTAGATCGATCTTGTTTGCCTTGCCTTGTCCTCCAGTATGTCGCGCAGGTCGGGCGCATTTTCCCGTGCCTTAGTATGCTTGACGCGGCGTCGGGGCATGGCTTGAGTGGAGGGCCAAGAGGCCTCTCTGTCGCGGCCACGAGGTGGCCGGTCGGCCATGTCATGCGCTGGTGATGTAGGTGCTTCCTCCTCTAGTCGGGGTAGCAGCCTGCGCTTTGGGTAACTCTTGGAGGGGCGTTCGAGTTCATACTCTTCGGCCGCAAGGACTTCAGTCCATCTGTCAGCTAGCAAATCCTGATCAGCTCTAAGCTGTTGCTGCTTTTTCTTGAGGCTGCTTGCCGTGGCCATAAGCCTGCGTTTAAAACGCTCTTGTTCGGCGAGATCCTCTGGCACGACGAACTCGTCGTCGTCGAGGCTTGCCTCGTCTTCGGAGGGAGGCGTATAATTATCGTCCTCAACCTCTTGGTCCGCCGCCCTCTCGTGAGGGCTGGCTTCTCTGTCCTCCTGTGCTGAATCTTGCTGGAGGGGGTGTTCTTCGGCGCTATCCGGAGTAGTATTATCTCCCGTGCCGGAATCACCGTTTTTGCTTTGGCGGGATTTAGAGCGGCGCCGCTGACGCCGGCGCTTGGGCTGTTTCTTAGAGGTATCGTCCCCCGCTGTTCCATCGCCATCTCCATCCTTTGGAGTGTCCACCATATATATGTCATATGACGAGGTGGCCTTCCAGCGCCCTACAGGTGCTGGTTCTTGTTCGTCTCCTGCATCGTCGTCCATGCCGTCGATGTCTTCGGAGTCGAAGTCAAGCATGTCGGTTAAGTCGTCGACAGTGGCTACGAAGTGGGTGGTGGGTGGGTTTTGAATTTCTTCATCGTCCGTATCCCAACCTTGCTGACCGTAGTCCGGCCAGGGCTCTCCTGATAAAGAGAGAGACTTTAGAGAATTCAGGATGTCGCCGAAGGGCGAGTGCTGAAAGATGTCCGCGGCGGTGAACTCCATTATCGGCGCCCATCGGATTCGATCGGCAAGGGGCGGGGGGCTCGGAGTTCGGAGAGGAATCCGGCTCCTCGAGTCATGGGCCATGCGGAGTGCGGCTGGAGTTCGGCTCGATCGCCTCTGAGATCGCAGCCCCTGAGGCAGCGTCCAACCGCTGATCCTCGATCGGCGCAGTAGGCTCCGAATCAATGGTCGGAACCATGCGTGTGCGGCCTCCAAGCGCTGTTCGCGGCAGAGCTATATCATGCCCATCGAGACAGTGCGCGCGCTTGGCTGTGGCTCGAATCCGTCGAAGATCAATCCCCGCGGATGTCAGCCGTGTAGTTTAGGCTTCCAAACCTGACCTGATGGCCAGGGGCGTAACTTTCGATCTACTCAAGGTGACCAAGCGAGTTGGCCCGCAGTACGAAGCCGCCGAAGCCGAAGATCTATCCGGGGAGAAAAGTCTCACCCTGAACTGCATCGAGGTTGATGATCGAAGAAGCCATCGGGCCTAAAAGCGATGACACAGAGGAACTCTCAATGAAAGCACCAATGTCGGTGTCAAAACCGGCGGATCTCGGGTAGGGGGTCCCGAACTGTGCGTCTAGGCCGGATGGTAACAGGAGACAAGGGACACAATGTTTTACCCAGGTTCGGGCCCTCTTGATGGAGGTAAAACCCTACGTCCTGCTTGATTAATATTGATGATATGGGTAGTACAAGAGTAGATCTACCACGAGATCAAGGAGGCTAAACCCTAGAAGCTAGCTATGATATGATTGTTGTATGATGAAGTTGATCCTACGGACTAAACCCTCCGGTTTATATAGACACCGGAGGGTTAGGGTTACACAAAGTCGGTTACAATGGTAGGATCTTGAATATCCGCATCGCCAAGCTTGCCTTCCACGCCAAGGAAAGTCCCATCCGGACACGGGACGAAGGCTTCAATCTTGTATCTTCATAGTCCTGGAGTCCGGCTAAAGGTATAGTCCGGCTACCCGAACACCCCCTAATCCAGGACTCCCTCAGATAGACAACCCCTTTATCGCGTTGGTTGCAAGGTTCTTATTTGTTTGTGCATGTACTAGGCGATTCACGTGTAGTTTGCTACTGGATTGATACCTTGGTTCTCAAAAAACGAGGGAAATACTTACGCTACTTTGCTGCATCACCCTTTACTCTTCAAGGGAAAACGAATGCATGCTCAAGAGCTAGCAAGAAGGATTTTTGGCGCCGTTTCCAGGGAGATATACGCTCAAGTGAAGACTTTCCAAGTACCCATCACAAACTCTTATCCCTCGCATTACATTATTTGCCATTTTCCTCTCGTTTTCCTCTCCCCCACTTCACCCTTGCCGTTTCATTCGCCCTTTTTCCGTTTATTTCCTTTCGTTGCCTCTTGTGTGTCCGTGTGTTAGATCATTTATTTTGTTGGCATGCCTAGCCCTTTCTCCCTTCCTTCGTCTCCTGATTTTGAAGTTCTTCACTTCAAACAAAGACACGGAGAAAACTTAAAAGATGCTTGGTATAGGATGATGGTATCCTATCGTAGTTGCACTATAGGGGGAGATTTCAAGATTCTACTTCATAATTTTTATGTTGGGCTAACCATGTCCCACAGACAACTATTGGATTTTGCTGCTAAAGGGAATTTTATTGAAATTGATCCCAATATTGCTTATGAAATTATAGAGGGAATAGTAGGAGTACTTCCCCCACAAAAGGAACTACATCTTACTCAAGAAGGAACCCAAATTCTAGAGAAATTCTGCGAATTGCAAAAATCTATTGAGCCTCTTAAAAATATTGTTTGGAACCTTCACTGTATGAATACGTTGATCACTCTTTGCAATAAGCGGTTGGATGCTCTAGATCTAAAAATCTCTGAGCATGAAGGGAAACATAAGGAACCTCCCGGATCCGAGCACAACTCCATTAAAAAGATAAATACCAAAGAGGGCAATACCTAGATCTATTCTTGTTTTTATGCCTAGCTAGGGGTGTTAAACGATAGCGCTTGTTGGGAGGCAACCCAATTTTATTTTTGTTCCTTGCCTTTTGTTCCTATTTAGTAATAAATAAATCATCTATCCTCTGTTATGATTGTGTTTTTTATGTTTTAATTAGTGTTTGTGCCAAGTAAAGCCTTTAGGATCTTCTTGGGTGATTGTTATGTGATCTTGCTGAAAAAAACAGAAAGTATGCGCTCACGAGAATAATTTGCATTTTTTACCAGAGAGCGATAAAATACCAATTCCAACTGAAGTAGATCAATATACAAATTATTTAGGACATCCTAATTTCTCAGGATTTTTGGAGTTAGAGAATTATTTGAAACCTACAGATTACTACAGATTGTTCTGTTTTTGACAGATTCTATTTTTCGTGTGTTGTTTGCTTATTTTAATGAATCTATGGCTAGTATCAGGGGGTATGAACCGTAGAGAAGTTTGGTAAGTACAGTAGGTTTAACACCAATATAAATAAAAATGAGTTCATTACAGTAGGTTTAACACCAATATAAATAAAAATGAGTTCATTATAGTACCAATATAAATAAAAATGATTTTCTGTTGAGTTTTGTGGTGTGAAGTTTTCAAGTTTTTGGGTAAAGATTTGATGTATTTTAGAACAAGGAGTGGAAAGAGCCTAATCTTGGGGATGCCCAAGGCACCCCAAGGTAAAATCCAAGGACAACCAAAAGACTAAGCTTGGGGATTCCCCGGAAGGCATCCCCTCTTTCGTCTTCATCTATCGGTAACTTTACTTGAGGCTATATTTTTATTCACCACATGATATGTGTTTTGCTTGGAGCGTCTTGTATGGTTTGAGTGTTTCTTTTTAGTTTACCACAATCATCCTTGCTGTACACACCTTTTGGGCGAGACTCACATGAATCGGAATTTATTAGAATACTCTATGTGCTTCACTTATATCTTTTGAGCTAGATAAATTTTGCTCTAGTGCTTCACCTATATCTTTTTAGAGCACGGTGGTGCTTTTATTTTATAGAAATTATTGATGGCTCATGCTTCACTTAAATTATTTTGAGAGTCTTTTAGAATAGCATGGTAATTTTCTTTGGCTAGAAAATTAGTCCCAATATGATAGGCATCCAAGATGGGTATAATAAAAACTTTCATATAGAGTGCATTAAATACTATGAGAAGTTTGATTCTTGATAGTTCTTTTGAGATATAAAGGTGGTAATATTAGAGTTGTGGCTAGTTGAGTAATTGTGGAATTGAGAAATACTTGTGTTGAAGTTGGCAAGTCCCGTAGCATGCACGTATGGTAAACGTTGTGTGACAAATTTGAAGCATGGGGTGTTCTTTGATTGCTTTCCTTATGAGTGGCGGTCGGGGACGAGCGATGGTCTTTTCCTACCAATCTATCCCCCTAGGAGCATGCGCGTAGTGCTTGGTTTTGATGACTTGTAGATTTTTGCAATAAGTATGTGAGTTCTTTATGACTAATGTTGAGTCCATGGATTATACGCACTCTCACCCTTCCATCATTGCTAGCCTCTTCGGTACCGTGCATTGCCCTTTCTCACCTCGAGAGTTGGTGCAAACTTCGCCGGTGCATCCAAACCCGTGATATGATATACTCTATCACACATAAGCCTCCTTATATCTTCCTCAAAACAGCCACCATACCTACCTATTATGGCATTTCCATAGCCATTCCGAGATATATTGCCATGCAACTTTCCACGTTCCTTTCTTATGACACATCCATCATTTCATATTGCCTTGCATGATCATGTAGTTGACATCGTATTTGTGGCAAAGCCACCTTCATAATTATTTCATACATGTCACTCTTGATTCATCGCATATCCCGGTACACCGCCGGAGGCATTCACATAGAGTCATAGTTTTGTTCTAAGTATCGAGTTGTAATTCTTGAGTTGTAAGTAAATAAAAGTGTGATGATTTTCATTATTAGAGCATTGTCCCATGTGAGGAAAGGATGTTGGAGACTATGACCCCCACAAGTCAGGGATGAGACTCCAATAAAAAAAGAGGCCATAAAAAAGGAGAAGGCCCAAATAAAAAAATGAGAGAAAAAGAGTAGAAGGGGCAATGTTACTATCCTTTTTCCACACTTGTGCTTCAAAGTAGCACCATGATCTTCATGATAGAGAGTCTCTTATTTTGTCACTTTCATATACTAGTGGGAATTTTTCATTATAGAACTTGGCTTGTATATTCCAATGATGGGCTTCCTCAAAATGCCCTAGGTCTTCGTGAGCAAGCAAGTTGGATGCACACCCACTTAGTTTCTTTTGTTGAGCTTTCATATATTTATAGCTCTAGTGCATCCGTTGCATGGCAATCCCTACTCCTTGCATTGACATCAATTGATGGGCATCTCCATAGCCCGTTGATTAGCCACGTCAATGTGAGACTCTCTCCCTTTTTTTATTCTCACACAACCTCCATCATCATATTTTATTCCACCCATAGTGCTATGTCCATGGCTCACGCTCATATATCGTGTGAAAGTTGAAAGAGTTTGAAAAGGCTAAGTATGAAACTATTTCTTGGCTTGTCATCGGGGTTGTGCATGATGGGAGCATTTTGTGTGACGAAAATTAAGAATGGCCAAACTATATGATTTTGTAGGGATAAGCTTTCTTTGGCTATGTTATTTTGATAAGACGTAATTGCTTGGTTAGCATGCTTGAAGTATTATTATTTTTATGTCAATATTAAACTACTGTCTAGAATCCTTCGGATCTAAACATTCATGCCACAACAAAGAGGATTACATTGAAAATTATGTTAGGTATCTATAATTTTTGATTGTTCAATGATATTATATTATCTATTTTGGATGTTTAATGGGCTTCATTATGCATTATTATCTTATTTTTGGGACTAACCTATTAACCGAAGGCCCAGTGCAAATTGTTCTTTTTGCCTATTTTAGTGTTTCACAAAAAAGGAATATCAAACGGAATCCAAACAGAATGAAACCTTCGCAAGGATCTTTTTTGGAACAAACGCAATCCAGCAGACTTGGAGTGGAGGTCAAGGAAGCAACGAGGTGGCCACGAGGTAGGGCAGCGCACCCAGGGGGCAGGTGTGCCCCCACCCTCATGGCCCCCTCGTAGCTCCACCAACCTACTTATTTCGCCTATATATACTCTTATACCCTGAAAACATCGAGGGGAGCCACGAAACCACTTTTCCACCGCCGCAACCTTCTTTACTCGTGAGATCCCATCTGGGGACCTTTTTTGGTGATCTGCCAGAGGGGATTCGATCACGGAGGGCTTCTACATCAACACCATAGCCTCTCCGATGATGTGTGAGTAGTTTACCACATACCTTGGGGTCCATAGTTATGAGCTAGATGGCTTCTTCTCTCTCTTTGGATCTAAATACAAAGTTCTCCTCGATGTTCTTGGAGATCTATTCGATGTAATTCTTTTTGCGGTGTGTTTGCCGAGATCCGATGAATTGTGGGTTTATGATCAAGTTATCTATGAACAATATTTGATTCTTCTCTGAATTCTTATATGCATGATCTGATATCTTTGCAAGTCTCTTAGAATTATCAGTTTGGTTTGGCCTACTAGATCGATCTTTCTTTCAATGGGAGAAGTGCTTAGCCTTGGGTTCAATCTTGCGGTGTCCTTTCCTATTGACAGTAGGGGCAGCAAGGCACGTATTGTATTGTGCCATCGAGGATAAAAAGATGGGGTTTATATCATATTGCTTTAGTTTATCCCTCTACATCATGCATCTTGCCTAATGAGTTACTCTGTTCTTATGAACTTAATACTCTAGATGCATGCTGGATAGCGGTCGATGTGTGAGTAATAGTAGTAGATGCTAGAATCGTTTTGGTCTACTTGACACGGAGGTGATGCCTATGTTCATGATCATGCCCATATATTCTCATAACTATGCGCTTTTCTATCAATTGCTCGACAGTAATTTGTTCACCCACTGTAATATATGGGTGAAACCTATGGTCCCCGGGTCTACTTTACATCATATTAGTTTCCCGTCAACTATCCATTTCTGTCCCCGTTTATTTTGCAATATTTACTTTCCAATCTATAAAAAGATACCAAAAATATTTATCTTATTATCTTTATCAGATCTCACTTTTGCAAGTGGCCGTGAAGGGATTGACAACCCCTTTATCGCGTTGGTTGCAAGGTTCTTATTTGTTTATGCAGGTACTAGGCGATTTGTGTGTAGTCTCCTACTGGATTGATACCTTGGTTCTCAAAAACTGAGGGAAATACTTACGCTACTTTGCTGCATCACCCTTTCCTCTTCAAGGAAAACCAACACATGCTCAAGAGGTAGCAAGAAGGATTTCTGGTGCCGTTGTCGGGGAGATCTACGCTCAAGTCAAGACTTACCAAGTACCCATCACAAACTCTTATGCCTCGCGTTACATTATTTGCCATTTTCCTCTCATTTTCCTCTCCCCCACTTCACCCTTGTCGTTTTATTCGCCCTTTTTCCGTTCGTTTCCTTTTGCTTGCCTCTTGTGTGTCCGTGTGTTAGATCGTTTATTTTGCTGTCATGGCTAGCCCTTTCTCCCTTCCTTCATCTCCTGATTTCGAAATTCTTCACTTCAAAAAAAGACAAGGATAAAACTGAAAATCTGCTTAGTAGAGGTTGATGGAATCCTACCATAGTTGCACTATAGGGGGAGATTTCAAGATTCTACTTCATAATTTTTATGTTGGGCTAACCATATCTTCTACCTCTTGAGCACTGAGCTGGATTTCCCTGAAGAGGAGAGGATGATGCAGCAAAGTAGCGTAAGTATTTCCCTCAGTTTTTGAGAACCAAGGTATCAATCCAGTAGGAGGCTACGCTCGAGTCCCTTGTACCTACACAAAAACAATAGCTCAACGCAACCAACATGCTTAGGGGTTGTCAATCCCTTCACGATCACTTACGAAAGTGAGATCTGATAGAGATGATAAATAATATTTTTGGTATTTTTGGTATAGAGATGCAAAGTAAAAAGTAAAAGCAAAGTAAAAGCAAAGCAATAATAAAGTGATGGAGATTGATATGATGAGAAAGAGACCCGGGGGCCATAGGTTTCACTAGTGGCTTCTCTCAAGAACATAAGTATTCTACGGTGGGTGAACAAATTACTGTTGAGCAATTGACAGAATTGAGCATAGTTATGAGAATATCTAGGTATGATCATGTATATAGGCATCACGTCCGAGACAAGTAGACCGAAACGATTCTGCATCTACTACTATTACTCCACTCATCGACCGCTATCCAGCATGCATCTAGAGTATTAAGTTAAAAACAGAGTAACGCCTTAAGCAAGATGACATGATGTAGAGGGATAGTTTCATGCAATATGATAAAAACCCCATCTTGTTATCCTCGATGGCAACAATACAATACGTGCCTTGCTGCCCCTTCTGTCACTGGAAAGGACACCGCAAGATCGAACCCAAAGCTAAGCACTTCTCCCATGGCAAGAACAACCAATCTAGTAGGCCAAACCAAACTGATAATTCGAAGAGACTTGCAAAGATAACCAATCATACATAAAAGAATTCAGAGAAGATTCAAATATTATTCATAGATAGACTTGATCATAAACCCACAATTCATCGGTCTCAACAAACACACCGCAAAAAGAAGATTACATCGAATAGATCTCCACAAGAGAGGGGGAGAACATTGTATTGAGATCCAAAAAGAGAGAAGAAGCCATCGAGCTACTAACTATGGACCCGTAGGTCTGAGGTAAACTACTCACACTTCATCGAGAGGCTATGGTGATGATGTAGAAGCCCTCCGTGATCGATGCCCCCTCCGGCGGAGCTCCGGAACAGGCCCCAAGATGGGATCTCGTGGATACAGAAAGTTGCGGCGGTGGAATTAGGTTTTTGGCTCCGTACTGATCGTTTGGGGGTACGTGGATATATATAGGAGGAAGAAGTACGTCGGTGGAGCTTCGAGGGGCCCACGAGGCAGGGGGCGCGCCCTAGGGGGGCGCCCCCACCCTCGTGACCACCTCGTGGCTTTCTTGACGGGGTCCAAGTCTCCTGGATCTTATCTGATGAGAAAATCACGTTTCCGAAGATTTCATTCCGTTTGGACTCCGTTTGATATTCTGTTTCTCCGAAAAACACTGAAATAGGCAAAAAACAACAATTCTGGGCTGGGCCTCCGGTTAATAGGTTAGTCCCAAAAATAATATAAAAGTGGAAAATAAAGCCCAATATAGTCCAAAACAGTAGATAATATAGCATGGAGCAATCAAAAATTATAGATACGTTGGAGACGTATCAGGCATCCCCAAGCTTAATTCCTGCTCGTCCTCGAGTAGGTAAATGATAAAAAGAGAATTTTTGATGCGGAGTGCTACTTGGCATAATTTCAATGTAAATCTTCTTAATTGTGGTATGAATATTCAGATATCCAAAAGATTCAAGACAAAAGTTCATGTTGACATAAAAATAATAATACTTCAAGCATACTAACAAAGCAATTATGTCTTCTCAAAATAACATGGCCAAAGAAAGCTATCCCTACAAAATCATATAGTCTGGCTATGCTCTATCTTCACCACACAAAGTATTTAAATCATGCACAACCCCGATGACAAGCCAAGCAATTGTTTCATACTTTTGACATTTTCAAAACTTTTTCGATCTTCACGCAATACATGAGCGTGAGCCATGGATATAGCACTATATGTGGAATAGAATGGTGGTTGTGGAGAAGACAAAAAGAGGGAAGATAGTCTCACATCAACTAGGCGTATCAACGGGCTATGGAGATGCCCATCAATAGATATCAATGTGAGTGAGTAGGGATTGCCATGCAACGGATGCACTAGAGCTATAAGTATATGAAAGCTCAAAAAGAAACTAAGTGGGTGTGCATCCAACTTGCTTGCTCACGAAGACCTAGGGCATTTTGAGGAAGCCCATCATTGGAATATACAAGCCAAGTTCTATAATGAAATTCCCACTAGTATATGAAAGTGACAAAATGAGAGACTCTCTATCATGAAGATCATGGTGCTACTTTGAAGCACAAGTGTGGTAAAAGGATAGTAACATTGTCCCTTCTCTCTTTTTCTCTCATTTTTGGGCCTTTTTTTGGCCTCTTTTTTTTTTTCGTCCGGAGTCTCATCCCGACTTGTGGGGGAATCATAGTCTCCATCATCCTTTCCTCACTTGGGACAATGCTCTAAAAATGATGATCATCACACTTTTTATTTTTCTTACAACTCAACAATTACAACTCAATACTTAGAACAAAATATGACTCTATATGAATGCCTCCGGCGGTGTACCGGGATATGCAATGAATCAAGAGTGACATGTATGAAAGAATTATGAACGGTGGCTTTGCCACAAATACGATGTCAACTACATGATCATGCTAGCAATATGACAATGATGGAGCGTGTCATAATAAACGGAACGGTGGAAAGTTGCATGGCAATATATCTCGGAATGGCTATGGAAATGCCATGATAGGTAGGTATGGTGGCTGTTTTGAGGAAGTATATGGTGGGTGTATGATACCGGCGAAAGGTGTGCGGTATTAGAGAGGCTAGCAATGGTGGAAGGAAGGAAAGTGCGTATAATCCATGGACTCAACATTAGTCATAAAGAACTCATATACTTATTGCAAAAATCTAGAAGTTATCAAAGCAAAGTATTACGCGCATGCTCCTAGGGGGATAGATTGGTAGGAAAAGACCATCGCTCGTCCCCGACCGCCACTCATAAGGAAGACAATCAATAAATAAATCATGCTCCGAACTTCATCACATAACGGTTCACCATACGTGCATGCTACGGGAATCACAAACTTTAACACATAGTTTCTCAAATTCACAACTACTCAACTAGCATGACTCTAATATCACCATCTTCATATCTCAAAACAATTATCAAGCATCAATTTTCTTAGTATTCAACGCACTCAAAAGAAAGTTTTACAAATCTTGAATACCAAGCATATTATTATTAAGCAAATTACCATGCTATTAAGACTCT
Source organism: Triticum urartu (assembly GCF_003073215.2). Lineage (NCBI taxonomy): Eukaryota > Viridiplantae > Streptophyta > Magnoliopsida > Poales > Poaceae > Triticum > Triticum urartu. The sequence goes on from NC_053022.1 coordinate 239,349,336, forward strand.
CAAAATAATCTAAGTGAAGCATGAGAGATCAATAGTTTCTATAAAACAAATCCACCACCGTGCTCTAAAAGATATAAGTGAAGCACTAGAGCAAAATATAACTCAAAAGATATAAGTGAAGCACATAGAGCAAAACTATAGAGCTCAAAAGATATAAGTGAAGCACATAGAGTATTCTATCAAATTCCAAATTATGTATGGCTCTCTCAAAAGGTGTGTACAGCAAGGATGATTGTGGTAGACTAACAAGCAAAGACTCAAATCATAAAAGACGCTCCAAGCAAAACACATATCATGTGGTGAATAAAAATATAGCTCCAAGTAAAGTTACCGATAGGAAGTAGACGAAAGAGGGGATGCCTTCCGGGGCATCCCCAAGCTTTGACTTTTTGGTGTCCTTGGATTATCTTGGGGGTGCCATGGGCATCCCCAAGCTTAGGCTCTTGCCACTCCTTGTTCCATAATCCATCAAATCTTTACCCAAAACTTGAAAACTTCAAAACACAAAACTTAAAGTAGAAAATCTCGTGAGCTCCGTTAGCGAAAGAAAAAAAAGACCACTTCAAGGTACTGTAATGAACTCATTATTTATTTATATTGGTGTTATACCTACTGTATTCCAACTTCTCTATGGATTATAAACTATTTTACTAGCCATAGATTCATCAAAATAAGCAAACAACACACGAAAAACAGAATCTGTCAAAAATAGAATAGTCTGTAGTAATCTGTAGCTAGCGCAAGATCTGGAACCCCAAAAATTCTAAAATAAATTGCTGGACGTGAGGAATCCATGACCTTTTTAATGGAAATTGAAATCTAATATTCCCTTCCTTCATATCAATAATCGCACCAAGCATTCTAAGGAAAGGTCTACCGAGAATAATAGGGCAAGAAGGATTGCAATCTATATAAAGAACGATAAAATCTATGGGCACATAATTCCTATTTGCAACAATAAGAACATCATCAATTCTTCACATAGGTTTCTTAATAGTGGAATCCTCCAAGATGCAAGTTTAGAGAGCAATCATCAAAATCACGGAAATCTAGCAAATCACACAAAGTTTTGGGAATAGTAGAGACACTAGCACCCAAATCACACAAAGCATAAAACTCATAATCTTTAATTTTAATTTTAAGTAGGTTCCCACTCATCATAAAGTTTTCTAGGGATAGAAACTTTCAACTCAAGTTTTTCTTCATAAGATTGCATCAAGGCATCAACGATATGTTCGGTAAAGGCTTTATTTTGACTATAAGCATGAGGAGAATTTAGCACGGATTGCAACAAGGAAATACAATCAATTAAAGAGCAACTTTCATAATTAAATTCCTTGAAATCCAATATAGTGGGTTTAGCAACATCTAGAGTTTTATTTCTTTCAATCCCACTTTTATCAATTTCATCATCAAGATCTAAATACTCCGAATTTTTAGAACGCCTTCTAGGTAAAGGAAGATCATATTCAGTTTCATCAAGATTTATATTGCAAAACAAAGATTTAATAGGAGACACATCAATAACTTTTAGATCTTCATCTTGATTTTCATAGGAATTGGAAGAACACGCTTTAATAAAGGCATCTTTGGAAGCACGCGTCATCCTAGCGGTTCTTTCCTTGCACTCATCAATGGAAATTCTCATGGCTTTGAGAGACTCATTGATATCATGCTTAGGAGGAATAGATCTAAGCTTTAAAGAATCAACCTCAAGAGAAATTCTATCAATGTTCCTAGCCAAATCATCAATCTTAAGCAATTTTTCTTCAATCATAGCATTAAAATTCTTTTGCGAAGTAAATAAATTCTTTAATATTAGATTCAAAATCAGAGGGCATCTTATTATAATTTCCATAAGAATTGTTGTAGGAATTTCCATAATTATTAGAAGGATTACTAGGATAAGGCCTAGGATTAAAATTCCCTCTATAGCGTTGTTACCAAAATTATTCCTACCAACAAAATTCACATCCATAGATTCATTATTATTCTCAATCAAAGTAGACAAAGGCATATCATTAGGATCAGAAGAAACACTCTTAGTAGCAAATAATTTCATAAGTTCATCCATCTTTCCACTCAAAACATTAATTTCTTCTATCGCATGCACTTTTTTATTAGTGGATCTTTCAGTGTGCCATTGAGAATAATTAACCATAATATTATCTAGGAGTTTAGTAGCATCTCCTAAAGTGATTTCCATAAAAGTGCCTCCCGCGGCCGAATCTAAAAAGATTTCTAGAACAAAATTCAATCTGGCATAATTTTTTTGTATAATCATCCACAAATTTAAACCATGAGTACGGCAATTTCGTATCATTAATATCATTCTCTCCCAAGCTTGTGCAACATGTTCATGATCAAGTTGCTTAAAATTCATAATATCGTTTCTAAGAGAGATGATCTTAGCGGGAGGAAAATCTTAGAGATAAAAGCATCTTTGCACTTGTTCCATGAATCAATACTATTTTTAGGCAAAGATGAAAACCAAGCTTTAGCATCTCTAAGTAAAAAAGGAAAATAGCTTCAATTTAACAATATCATTATCGACATCTTTCTTCTTTTGCATGTCACAACAAATCAACGAAGCTATTTTAAGATGGTAGCGCATCTTCACTAGGAAGCCGGAAAACGGGATCTTTTCATGACAAGATTCAGCAAAGCAACATTAATTTCACAGATTCAGCATTGGTAAGAGGAGCAATCGGAGTGCTAAGAAAATCATGTTGTTGTATTGGTGAAGTCACACAATTTTAGTATTATCTTGAGTCATCGCGACAAACAAGCAATCCAACACACGAGCAAACAAAAGGCAAACGGGCAAAAAGAGGCAAATAGAGAAAGAGAGGGAGGATAGAGAGAGAGGGCGAATAAAATGGCAAGGGTGAAGTGGGGGAGAGGAAAACGAGAGGCAAATGGCAAATAATGTAATGCGGGAGATAGGGATTGTGATGGGTACTTGGTATGTTGACTTTTGCGCAGACTCCCCGGCAACGGCGCCAGAAATTCTTCTTGCTACCTCTTGAGCACTGCGTTGGATTTCCCCGAAGAGAAGGGATGATGCAGCAAAGTAGCGTAAGTATTTCCCTCAGTTTTTGAGAACCAAGGTATCAATCCAGTAGGAGGCTACGCTCGAGTCCCTCGTACCTACACAAAAACAATAGCTCAACGCAACCAACGCGCTTAGGGGTTGTCAATCCCTTCACGGTCACTTACGAAAGTGAGATCTGATAGAGATGATAATAATATTTTTGGTATAGAGATGCAAAGTAAAAAGTAAAAGGCAAAGTAAAAGCAAAGCAATAATAAAGTGATGGAGATTGATATGATGAGAAAGAGACCCGGGGGCCATAGGTTTCACTAGTGGCTTCTCTCAAGAGCATAAGTATTCTACGGTGGGTGAACAAATTACTGTTGAGCAATTGACAGAATTGAGCATAGTTATGAGAATATCTAGGTATGATCATGTATATAGGCATCACGTCCGAGACAAGTAGACCGAAACGATTCTACATCTACTACTATTACTCCACTCATCGACCGCTATCCAGCATGCATCTAGAGTATTAAGTTAAACAGAGTAACGCCTTAAGCAAGATGACATGATGTAGAGGGATAGTTTCATGCAATATGAAAAAACCCCATCTTGTTATCCTCGATGGCAACGATACAATACGTGCCTTGCTGCCCCTTCTGTCACTGGGAAAAATCCTCTCTC
>NC_053022.1:239354056-239365061 GCF_003073215.2 Triticum urartu
CAGTGTCGCCTTCCACAGAGCCATTGCTGCTGAGCTAGCTCTAGCTCAGAAGATTGCTGAGCTGAAGCATAAGATAGATTATGAAAAGGCTCAGTTCAAGAAGCATATGGCCAAGCTCAATGTTGAAGACATTCAGAACTTCCAGACCATGATGCATGAGCTTAAGGAAGCATTCCGAACCAAACGCAAAGAAGCCAAAGGTTCTCATGAGCGCATGAAGGATCTTGCTGCTAAATGTGTTCAAGGATACAATGAAGCTAAAAAGCGCAAGGCCTTGGGGCGACCAGGCATCGACCCCAGAATGGCGGCCAAGAAGAAGAAGAAGCCAGTTGTGGCAGAACCCGAAGCACCAAGGCAGAAGTACATCCAATTGTCTTCCCAGCCAGTATGACAGGCTCGAAGCCTAAGGTCCCCACAGTGGCTTCAGAACTGAAGAAAACAAGGGCAGCTGAAGCTGAAGCCAGAAAGCGCAAAACCAAGGCCACCACTGATGATGCTCCTCCAACTAAGAAACGCAAAACCAAGAAGAGAGATCGGGCTGCTCCCACAGAGCCCCTTGAGGTCGAGCCAATCTCAGTGGCTCGTCCTGCGTCTGAAATCAGAACGCCAAGTGATAGTTCATGAGCCTGCTTCCCAGAGGCTGAAGCTGAAGACAATCCAGCTGTTGACCCCACCGCAGCTGAAGACATTGGTCCTCACGACAATGTTGAAGATGATGAAGTCCTTCCTCAGATCGAGCACCAATTGGTATCATCGCCTGTGCTCACGCACAGCGAACTCATCAGCATTGGTCGTCCTCTGACGCCAACTGCTCAGGATGCATCATGGGCTGATCACCCACAACGACAAGACACCCAAGTTCTCCCCAACCGCAAGCTACCTCACCAGTGCAAGATGACGATGACTTTGAGGCCCAGCACACTCCATCTCCGCAAGCGTCGCCAGCATTACGCAGGCTTCGCAAAGGACCAAGGCCCCAAGTCACTCCCACTATGCACGTGTCTGAGTCTGAAACCAAAATGGCTGAAGATATTCCGGCTGCATCAGCCGATGAAGAACAAGAACCAAGAGTTGAAGCAGAAAGAGTTGCTACACCCTTGTCCCACCAAGATGTTGTTCTCGAGGAGAACGTGTCCGACCCTCCAGCTCCTGAAGTGGAGGTTAACAATCCTGAGGCGTCCACCAACATCACCACTGAAGTCAATGATGTTTTCATGGCTGAAGCTAATGAGGCTCCTGAAGCAACTGCGGTGCCAGAAGTTCAAGCGCCTAACGCCACTGCAGCACCTGAAGCCAACACTGAAGCACCTGAGGTACAAGGACCTGAAGCCAATGTGGCCCCTGAAGCTCATGTCAACGACAATGCCAATGCTCCTGTTCCCCCTCCAAGACCTCATACAATTGAGCTGGCATTTGATCGTGGTCAGCTTGTTATGGTCCGCTGGCCCATTCTGGTTCCTCCACCTGCTGCGGGTCCACAATTTGAATATCATGTCGAGCACAGACCTCAAGTCCAAAAGCCCAAGCCAAGACTTCTACGATTCTTAGGCACTGCAACTTCACCTGGGGTCTTCAATGTGAATGGCTTCGTGGCACATAATACCTTCTTCAACAGCGCCAAGAACCCTTATACCCTCACATTTGATCAGACCAGTTCTGGAGCTATCAGCAGCGTAGCTACTATTCCCGCGTCCTATACAATCAAGGGCGCATATTTCCACATATGCGCCTCGACTCTAAAGCTATAGCTGGCCTGCCCTGCCTTGAAGAAGCATTGGATTGCTTCAGAGATGCTGGACTGCTGCAGTTTGTCACAGATAAGGAACACTGGAATGAAGAGCTTCTGCTACAATTCTATGCAACTCTACACATTCGAGGCTACAACAGGGATCCAAAGACTTGGGTCCTTGAGTGGATGATAGGCAATGTCCATCATGAAGCCAAAGCTCTTGATATCACTGAGCTCACAGGCCTGCCCACTCCTGGTGAATACTATGAACCAGGTTGTCAACAACACCAGAATGCCTTGGAAAGCATTTTTCAGAAGCCAGAACCCAACATGAGTCAAATGCTGAGCATGATGAAGCCTCTGCCTCACGAAACGCTGAATACCCGTCTGAATTCTTTGTTGAAGACCTAGAGTACCTACCTCACACCATTTACATATTATCAGAAAGACTCTATGGCCTGTCAAAGGACATTCATCTGCAGCGAAGCTTGAAGGAGCGATGAAGACTTTGGTTTTCTATATCTTCAATGGCATCAGCTTCAATGCTCAAGACTTCTTCATCAGGCAGTTGGTGCATCTGGCTTCGACATTTTGGGTTGACAATTCTATGCTCCATGGGTCATGCGTCTTATCAAGCTCACTCTGCCTTCAACTATCAGCCGTCTGCGCGCAATCATCTTATATTCTTGCCAGAGGTTGATCTGTCAGTTGAAGCTATTTACCCAGAGCCTGCTTAATGGATCCCATTTATCTTCACAATGTTGATCACCAAAGCTTCACCCAGCCTATTGAAGGAGTTCCACAGTTTCTCGTGTTTATCCCCTTGCTGGCAACACACGTGCCCCTCGCGCTCAAACTGACGCCACTGGTAGCACCATTGCGCAAAGGCCTCGAAGGCGCTCTCGTGTCCTAAATGATCAAGAGCTTCTCATCGCGCTACACCAGAAACAGGACAAACATCACGACTGGCTTAAGCGTCAGATGCAAACCCTCTTGGTGGATGTCAACCGCATTCGCAATCTTGCCTCCAAGAATTCCTTTGTCACTCATGAAACCTGTCGGAGGTCGTGGAAGATTTTGACATTACTTAGTGCCAAAGATGATCTGCAAGATGATGGCTTCACCGAACGGTTCAAGTTTGACTCAACTCCTCCCAGGAATGCTCACTTGCGTTGGACTCCCTCACTTGAAGACTCTGAATATTCGTCCTCAGCTGCGACAGTGAATGCTAGAGTCATTGATGACCAAGATGATGCAACTTCACCTCCTCCAACTTCAGCGCGTGTTGACACTGCACCAAGTTCTTCTGCACCACCGGACCTCAACGACGACCCTGCTGCCTCGCCTGCACCTCATGGGAACGAGTAGGCGCTCTATGTCTTCAACCTTTTTGGTCCTTACTGACAAAAGGGGGAGAAGCATATGAGTTGATAGTCTTTAAGCGGGTCCATATGGTGGTTGCTTTACCTTTTACTTTTGCCAAGTGTTTACAACTCTTGCTTTTCGATACATTTGGTTCTTTGAGTTGTAACACTTAAACTCGATGGTCGTCTGCTACTTATTTTCTATTCTGTGATGCGATGATAAATTCCACCGCACTTAGGTCATTTTGGCAGCCGTCCATTTCCATTATGCATGTATTTATCTCGTTACATCATATCATGCATGTGAATTGTCATCATAGGTTGAAGAGATCTCCACAAGTACAACTGCATGTGCATTTGCATTCCAAGAGCAAAGTACTTATATGCACATCTTCAGGGGGCCTTGCAACTTATGAAGATCATACCCTATCTTTACAATTTCACATATTTTATTCCCCGTTGAAAACTTCAACCAGTTTGTCATCAATCACCAAAAAGGGGGAGATTGTAAGTGCATCTAGTGCCACCCCTAGTTGGTTTTGGAGTATTGACGACAAACCTGGTTGAGGGACTAATGTGTTTGTGAGAATTGCAGGATAACACAGGTAGAAGTCCCTCATTGATTCGGTTTTCCTACCAGAGATGACCCCTAAAAATGTATGAAGACATTGAAGTCAAAGGTGGTATGTGAAGACATTCACATTGAAGACTATGACAAGAGAAGACATCGCGTGAAGACTATGGAGCGCGAAGACTTAGTTGTTTCGTCGTTCTTTTTCTTCTTTGTTGAGTCATAGGAACCACCGTACTGTTAAGTGGGGTCCAAGAGAACCAGTCAGAATGACTGAAGTGATGCTTAACCAAAATCCTATGTCTTCGAGTGAAGACTATGAGAGCAAATCTTATTCAGAGTTGGATAAGTCAGCTTTGCTTGTAGCCCAAGTAAAGTTGTCGTGTGTTTGAAATCTGACCGTTGGAACACGTGTCAGTTCCTTAGTGACCCAGGGTCATTTCGGACAAATCAGGTCGGGTTGCCTAGTGGCTATAAATAGCCCACCCCCTACAACCATAAACGGTTGGCTGCTCAGAGTTAGTGTACGGCTTTTGTCGTTTGAGAGCAACCCACCTCGAAGCCTTTGAGAGAGAATTCCTTGCGAGGATAAAGCCCTAAACACCTAGAGCCAAAGAGTGTTAGGCATCACTTAAGTCTTCCTGTCTATGTGATCTGAAGACTTATTACACTGAGGACTGTGAATCCTCCAGCCGGTTAGGCGTTGCGTTCTGAGCATCCAAGAGTCATCGTGGATCGCCGGTGAACGAATGAAGTCTGTGAAGGTTTGGAAGTCTGCCTTGAAGACTTACCAGAGTGATTGGGAGAGGAGTGTCCTTAGCTCAAGGGGAATAAGGTGAAGACGCGGTCTTCTGAGTTGAATCTCAGCCTCCCTAACCAGACGTACAGTTGTCACAGCAACTGGAACTGGTCCAACAAATCATTGTCTTCAACGAGCCACTGGTTCTATCCTTCCCATCTCTTTATTTACCTTCGTCCTTGTGAAGTCATTGCCCATTTGCATTATCTTTTGTCTTCACTGAGTGACTGCTTGTTCTGATTAGCTTCATACTATCTTCCATCATGATCTATACTGCCTAGCTGCTATAGTCTTTGTTTCATTTCATTGAATACTTGACTATGGCTTGCTTAGTGTAGTCTACCTTCCGCTGCATGGTAATAGGTTATTTCTATCGTTTGTCTTCGAAACTTCCATGTTTTGAAGACTTTTAAAAATCGCCTATTCACCCCCCCCTCTAGTCGATCACTAGCACTTTCAAGAAGAAATAATGACTGGTGTGAGGCGTGTATTTATAGGGACAGGGACGGCACAGTGTTATTACACAGGTGCCCCTAGCGGTTCACATCTGAAGGACACGTGGCGATCATGCAACACATTTGAGGTTGTTCCACGTTCCCACGCACGCCTGGATTGTCGGGTGGTCGTTCCCACTTCTCCGGGTTTCAGGTTGAAGGATTTAGCATTGAAAACAGATTAATGTTTGTCTCTGTGTCTTCTGCTGACAAGGGCGCAGAGAAGACATTTTGACAGTGTCAATAGAATGCATATGATTTGGATAGATAGACTTAAGATAGAAGCATAGAGGGGTTAAGGTCCGATCACATTCACTTAGTTCAAAAGATTCAACGTGTAGACATAGCTATAAGTGAATGCTGTAGAGGACAGAAACCAAATTGAAGATAAACATGAGGCCATGTTAACATTGAAGGCAAACAGAAGGCAAAGACTTGGCAAATGTAACGCCATGTGAAAAACACTTCTAAGGGAAGAATTTGGTGGTGGCGTTACCCACCGTATAGGAAGTATTAGACCCAGACACAGCGCACAATTATCATGGCGCTCTGAAGTCAAATTCCATGTTAATGTATTCACACTTAGAATATAAGTCTTCATTGATTGAGGACATACGTTACTTCGTGTGTTGCACATCTAAGTCATGAACATGCATAAGTGTTAGGATGTGTGCCTGATCACAGGACATTTGAGGATTCCAAGATATTTAGCTCACACCATAACTTGCAAAACCTCTTCTCATCCAATGGCTTTGTGAAGATATCTGACAGTTGCTCTTCAGTGTTGATGTGTATGATATCAATATCTTCCTTCATGACATGATCTTTGAGAAAGTGATGATGAATTTCAATGTGCTTTGTCTTCGAGTGCTGAACTGGGTTGTTAGCAATCTTGATGGCGCTCTCGTTGTCGCAGTAGAGTGGCACTTGCTTTAGATGAATGCCATAGTCCTTGAGAGTTTGCTTCATCCATAGAAGTTGAGCACAGCAAGATCCAGCAGCAATGTATTCAGATTTAGCAGTGGAGAGAGATACACAGTTCTGCTTCTTTGAAGACCAACATACAAGTGATCGTCCCAGAAAGTGACATGTGCCTGATGTAGACTTGCGATCCACCTTTTCATCAGCATAATCAGCATCCGAGAATCCAACTAGATCAAACTCTGAGCCCTTTGGATACCATAATCCTAGTGTTGGGGTGTGAGCCAAATATCGAAGAATTCGCTTCACAGCTAAGTGATGCGATTCCTTTGGTGACGCTTGGAATCGGGCACACATGCAAACACTAAGCATGATATCTGGCCTAGATACACATAAATAAAGCAAAGAACCAATCATGGAGCGATATACCTTTGATCGAACTCTTTACCATTGTCGTCGGGACCCAGATGGTGTTTAGCTTGGCATCGGCGTCGTGTAACCTTTGCAGCTTGCATTCCAAACTTCTTCAGGCAAACTTTGAGGTACTTCTCTTGAGATATGAAGATGCCGTTGCATTGCTATCGTACTTGAAGACCAAGGAAGAATTTCAACTCTCCCATCATGGACATCTGATATTTCTCTTGCATCATGTATCCAAACTCATCACTGTATTTCTGATTAGTGCAGCCGAAGATAATGTCATCCACATATATTTGGCACACAAATAGTTCACCATCATATGTCTTCGTGAAGAGTGTGGGATCCAGGGAACCAGGTTTGAAGCCTTTGCTCTTCAGGAAGTCTTTGAGTGTGTCATACCAAGCTCGAGGGGCTTGTTTAAGGCCATACAGTGCCTTGTTGAGCTTGTAAACCATGTCAGGTTGTTTTGGATCTTCAAAGCCAGGCGGTTGTGCAACATACACTTCTTTTTCAATCCTGCCATTGAGAAAAGCGCTCTTCACGTCCATTTTATACAGAAGAATGTTATGATGATTTGCATAGGCCAACAGTATGCGTATAGCTTCAAGCCTAGCCACAGGAGCAAATGTCTCATCGAAGTCAATTCCTTCAACTTGAGTGTATCCCTGAGCACCGAGACGAGCTTTGTTTCTGACAACTTGACCATGCTCATCTTGCTTGTTGCGATATATCCATTTAGTGCCTATGATATTGTGCTTACGAGGATCGGGACGCTTGACCAGTTCCCATACATTATGCAACTCAAATTGTTGAAGCTCTTCTTGCATAGCTTGAATCCATTCAGGTTCCATAAAGGCTTCATCAACTTTCTTGGGTTCAGATATTGAGACGAATGTGAAGTGCCCACAGAAATTTGCTAGTTGTGTTGCCCTTGAACGAGTGAGTGGACCAGGTGCATTGATGCTGTCAATTATTCTCTCAATCTGTACTTCATTTGCAACACGAGGATGAACAGGACGAAGATTTTGCTCTTGCTGATCATTGTCATCGTTAGAAGGATTGTCTTCAGGCTGAGCACTGTCTTCAGGTTGATCAGGCGCACAGATGATGAGTTCCTCTTCAGGATGAGCTTCAGACGGTATGATTTCTCTAGTTCCCATAAGCTTGATGGTTTCACTGGATGGAACTTCATCTAGCACATTTGGCAGGTGCTATCATTGCGAGCCGTTAGTCTCATCGAACCGCACATCCACAGTTTCAACCACTTTATAGTGAAAGAGGTTGAAGACTCTGTAGGAGTGCGAATCCTTTCCGTATCCAAGCATAAAACCTTCATGTGCTTTCGGTGCAAATTTTGAAGTGTGATGTGGATCCTTGATCCAGCACTTGGCACCAAATACTCTGAAGTAACTGACATTTGGCTTCTTACCAGTGAGGAGCTCATAGGATGTTTTGTTCAGAAGCTTGTGAAGATAAACATGATTGATGATATGGCATGCAGTATCAATGGGTTCAGGCCAGAACTTTCTTGGAGTCTTGTATTCATCGAGCATCGTCTGGGCCATCTCAATAAGTGTTCTGTTCTTGCGTTCCACGACGCCATTCTGCTGCGGCGTGTACGGAGCTGAGAATTCATGAGTGATGCCCAAAGTATCAAGATAAGTTTCGAGGCCAATGTTCTTGAATTCAGTGCAATTGTCACTTCTGATGTGCTTGATCTTGACACCATAGTTGTTCATGGCTCGATTGGCGAAGCGTTTGAAGACATCCTGCACTTCTGTCTTGTAGAGGATTATATGCACCCAAGTATATCTTGAATAATCATCAACAATGACGAAGCCATAGAGACAAGCAGTAGTAGTAAGAGTTGAGTAGTGAGTGGGACCGAAGAGGTCCACGTGTGGCAGTTCGAAGGGTTGAGTCGTTGTCCTGATTGTCTTCGAGGGATGCTTGGCCCTCGTCATCTTTCCAGCTTCGCAGGCACCGCATAGGTGATCCTTGTTGAACTTGACACCCTCAATGCCTATGACATTCTTCTTCTTTGCAAGAGTGTGCAAGTTCCTCATGCCAGCATGCCCTAGTCTCCGATGCCAGAGCCAGCATTCTGAAGCTTTTGCTAGAAGACATACGGCAAGTTGTGGTCCTGCTGAGAAATCTACCACGTACAAATCATCTTTCCGATACCCTTCAAAGACTAGAGACTTGTGAGATTCCGTTAGAACAAGGCAACGATATTTTCCAAATTTCACAATCATGTTTAAGTCGCAAAGCATTGAGACAGACATTAAGTTGAAACCAAGGGATTCAACAAGCATCATTTTATCCATGTGCTAATCCCTTCAGATTGCAACTCTACCTAGACCCAATACCTTGCTTTTACCAGTATCAGCAAATGTGATGTGACTCTTGTCAGATGGACGTAAGGTTTAGTCCATGAGAAGACTTCGCTTGCCAGTCATATGATTAGTACATCCACTATCAATAATCCATTATGAAGCAGCTAGTGTCATACCCTACAGTGCAGTTAGGGGGATAGGCTTCACGAAGAGAATTGTGAAGCATAAACATTGGATGAGCAAGTGGATTATGAAAGCTTAGATGAGGTTAGGACTGATAGGGCAAGTAGCAAGCGACTCAGGAACAAAATACATAATAAGACCATTTGGGCATTTGATCTTGTACACCCTACAAGATGTTTAAGGTCCCCAGCAATAGCTTCAGACGAATTTGATTTTCGGCTGGAGACCCTTCCCTGCAAAAGAGAGTTAAGCTTTCTTAGCCACCCACATCTTCAAGGGTGGCTTCGAAGCAATGAGTCTAAGTGCAGCATCTGAGAACTTTGGCTTTGGAGCCCTAGCAAATAGTCTTGCAGGTGGACAATAGTACTCATAAGAATAAGCAGAGTAGTTCTTGGTCTTATGAACATGGCGGTTTGATGAAACACGCTCATATTCATAGGCCTGAGTATGGTTTCCCTGCAAAACATTTGCGTTAGTGCGACTCAGGTGAGTCCTCTGTCTGTATGAAGCCCGTGGCCTGGGGTTTGTCTTCTCAACTTGTGGTGTCATGACGACATTACACAGGAAGATTTTCCAGACACTTTTTCGGCACCCAGACCTTCTTCATAGGTGGCCCATACCTGCAGTTAGTACCAATATACCTGGCAAACACTTCACCTTTCTGATTCTTAAATAGGTTATAGTTTGCATCAAAGGATTCATCAATAATAATGGGATTAGCACAAGTGAAGCCAGATAGAGTGGATGGATCCACTGAAGGTTCCTTTGCAGCTATCCATGTGGTTTTGGGGTACTGCTCAGGTTTCCAGTAAGAGCCATCAGCATTCATTTTCCCTTCGAACCCAACACCCTCTTTCCTAGGGTTTCGGTTCAGGATCTACCTTTTGAGGACATCACATAGTGTCTGATGCCCTTTGAGACTTTTGTACATCCCTATTTCAAGCAATGTCTTCAACCTAGCATTTTCATCAGCAATAGCAGTGGTCCTCAGCAGAGGGGTTAGTTACCACATCAACAGTTGAAGATATTGCAACAGTAGCAGCAGTAGAACATCCAGCAACAGAAGTAGCGTTATCACGCTCAATGCATTTAAGACATGGTGGTTCAAATCCTTCCTGAGCGGACTGATCTGTTTGGCGCGAAGTGACTCGTTTTCCTTTTGAAGATCTTCATGAGCCGCTCTCAATTTCTCAAGATCTTGCTTCCTTTGAAGATAATCATAGAAAGCTTTTCATGAGGTTGTTGAGAGCGTTTCATGACGACTTTCAAGTTCCTCATACTTAACATGAAGATTTTTTATGTCTTCAATTAAGGACTGAGATCGAGTCATTTTCAGCGTCTAATAGGTCACGCTTTTGTCTAACAGTTTTTGAATATGTTCCATAGCTTTCTGTTGTTCAGTTGCAATTTTAGCAAGTGTTTTGTAGCTGGTTTGGAACCACAATCAGAGTCATCTTCACTGGATGTTTGATAGTGAGTAGTGCGTGTGTTTACCTTGGCACCGCGTGCCATGAAGCAGTAGGTGGGAGAGAGTAGTCCTTGTCATTTTGCATCGGCGTCGGTGATGAAGTCATTGTCTTCAATGTTGAAGATGGACTTGGACGTAGGCTGTAGCCAGACTTGCAACGCCAGAATCGGACTCCTCCTCAGACTCCACCTCCGCCTCCTCAGAAGCAGACTCCTCCTCTGAATCCATTTCCTTGCCAACAAACGCACGAGCCTTGCCAGATGAGCTCTTCTTGTGTGATGAAGACTTTGAGGAAGACTTGGAAGAAGACTTTGAGTATTTCTTCTTCTTTTCGTCAGAATCATACTCCTAGCTCTTCTTCTTTCTTCTTGTTCTCATTGTCCCACTGGGCACTCAGAGATGTAGTGGCAGGTTTCTTGCACTTGTGGCATGTTCTCTTCTTGTAGTCATGAGCAGAAGCTTCATCATTCCTTGAGCTGGATCGTGAGGACTTTCTGAAGCCTTTCTTCTTGGTGAATTTCTAGAACTTCTTCACAAGCATAGCAAGCTCCTTTCCAATGTCTTCAGGATCATCAAAACTGCAATCAGATTCTTCTTCAGATGAGGAAACAGCTTTTGCCTTTAAAGCACGAGTTCGCCCATAGTTGGGACCGTAGATGTCTCTTTTCTCAGAAAGCTGAAACTCATGTGTGTGAGCCTTTCAAGTATGTCAGACGGATC